>NC_050570.1:5492151-5574651 GCF_013265735.2 Oncorhynchus mykiss | reverse complement strand
GACAGTTCTGAGCAGTATTGGGACAGTTCTGAGCAGTATCAAGACAGCTCCTTACAGGGACAGTTCTGAGCAGTATCAAGACAGCTCCTTTTTGGGACAGTTCTGAGCAGTATCAAGACAGCTCCTTATTGGGACAGTTCTGAGCAGTATCAAGACAGCTCCGTACAGGGACAGTTCTGAGCAGTATCAAGACAGCTCCGTACAGGGAAAGTTCTGAGCAGTATCAAGACAACTCCTTACAGGGACAGTTCTGAGCAGTATCAAGACAGCTCCTTATAGGGACAGTTCTGAGCAGTATTGGGACAGTTCTGAGCAGTATTGGGACAGTTCTGAGCAGTATCAAGACAGCTCCTTATAGGGACAGTTATGAGCAGTATTGGGACAGTTCTGAGCAGTATCAAGACAGCTCCGTACAGGGAAAGTTCTGAGCAGTATCAAGACAACTCCTTACAGGGACAGTTCTGAGCAGTATCAAGACAGCTCCTTATAGGGACAGTTCTGAGCAGTATTGGGACAGTTCTGAGCAGTATTGGGACAGTTCTGAGCAGTATCAAGACAGCTCCTTATAGGGACAGTTATGAGCAGTATTGGGACAGTTCTGAGCAGTATCAAGACAGCTCCTTATAGGGACAGTTCTGAGCAGTATCAAGACAACTCCTTACAGGGACAGTTCTGAGCAGTATCAAGACAGCTCCTTATAGGGACAGTTCTGAGCAGTATTGGGACAGTTCTGAGCAGTATTGGGACAGTTCTGAGCAGTATCAAGACAGCTCCTTATAGGGACAGTTATGAGCAGTATTGGGACAGTTCTGAGCAGTATCAAGACAGCTCCGTACAGGGAAAGTTCTGAGCAGTATCAAGACAACTCCTTACAGGGACAGTTCTGAGCAGTATCAAGACAGCTCCTTATAGGGACAGTTCTGAGCAGTATTGGGACAGTTCTGAGCAGTATTGGGACAGTTCTGAGCAGTATCAAGACAGCTCCTTATAGGGACAGTTCTGAGCAGTATCAAGACAGCTCCTTATAGAGACAGTTCTGAGCAGTATCAAGACAGCTCCTTATAGAGACAGTTCTGAGCAGTATCAAGACAGCTCCTTATTGAGACAGTTCTGAGCAGTATCAAGACAGCTCCTTATAGGGACAGTTCTGAGCAGTATCAAGACAGCTCCTTATAGGGACAGTTCTAAGCAGTATTGGGACAGTTCTAAGCAGTATTGGGACAGTTCTGAGCAGTATCAAGACAGCTCCTTATAGGGACAGTTATGAGCAGTATTGGGACAGTTCTGAGCAGTATTGGGACAGTTTTGAGCAGTATAGGGACAGTTCTGAGCAGTATAGGGACAGTTCTGAGCAGTATTAGGACAGTTCTGAGCAGTATCAAGACAACTCCTTATAGGGACAGTTCTGAGCAGTATTGGGACAGTTCTGAGCAGTATTGGGACAGTTCTGAGCAGTATTGGGACAGTTCTGAGCAGTATCAAGACAACTCCTTATAGGGACAGTTCTGAGCAGTATTGGGACAGTTCTGAGCAGTATCAAGACAGCTCCTTACAGGGACAGTTCTGAGCAGTATCAAGACAGCTCCTTTTTGGGACAGTTCTGAGCAGTATTGGGACAGTTCTGAGCAGTAACAAGACAGCTTCTTACAGGGACAGTTCTGAGCAGTATCAAGACAGCTCCGTTTTGGGACAGTTCTGAGCAGTATCAAGACAGCTCCTTATTGGGACAGTTCTGAGCAGTATCAAGACAGCTCCGTACAGGGACAGTTCTGAGCAGTATCAAGACAGCTCCGTACAGGGAAAGTTCTGAGCAGTATCAAGACAACTCCTTACAGGGACAGTTCTGAGCAGTATCAAGACAGCTCCTTATAGGGACAGTTCTGAGCAGTATTGGGACAGTTCTGAGCAGTATTGGGACAGTTCTGAGCAGTATCAAGACAGCTCCTTATAGGGACAGTTATGAGCAGTATTGGGACAGTTCTGAGCAGTATCAAGACAGCTCCGTACAGGGAAAGTTCTGAGCAGTATCAAGACAACTCCTTACAGGGACAGTTCTGAGCAGTATCAAGACAGCTCCTTATAGGGACAGTTCTGAGCAGTATTGGGACAGTTCTGAGCAGTATTGGGACAGTTCTGAGCAGTATCAAGACAGCTCCTTATAGGGACAGTTATGAGCAGTATTGGGACAGTTCTGAGCAGTATCAAGACAGCTCCTTATAGGGACAGTTCTGAGCAGTATCAAGACAACTCCTTACAGGGACAGTTCTGAGCAGTATCAAGACAGCTCCTTATAGGGACAGTTCTGAGCAGTATTGGGACAGTTCTGAGCAGTATTGGGACAGTTCTGAGCAGTATCAAGACAGCTCCTTATAGGGACAGTTATGAGCAGTATTGGGACAGTTCTGAGCAGTATCAAGACAGCTCCGTACAGGGAAAGTTCTGAGCAGTATCAAGACAACTCCTTACAGGGACAGTTCTGAGCAGTATCAAGACAGCTCCTTATAGGGACAGTTCTGAGCAGTATTGGGACAGTTCTGAGCAGTATTGGGACAGTTCTGAGCAGTATCAAGACAGCTCCTTATAGGGACAGTTATGAGCAGTATTGAGACAGTTCTGAGCAGTATCAAGACAGCTCCTTATAGGGACAGTTCTGAGCAGTATTGGGACAGTTCTGAGCAGTATTGGGACAGTTCTGAGCAGTATCAAGACAGCTCCTTATAGGGACAGTTATGAGCAGTATTGGGACAGTTCTGAGCAGTATCAAGACAGCTCCTTATAGGGACAGTTCTGAGCAGTATCAAGACAACTCCTTACAGGGACAGTTCTGAGCAGTATCAAGACAGCTCCTTATAGGGACAGTTCTGAGCAGTATTGGGACAGTTCTGAGCAGTATTGGGACAGTTCTGAGCAGTATCAAGACAGCTTCTTATAGGGACAGTTATGAGCAGTATTGGGACAGTTCTGAGCAGTATCAAGACAGCTCCTTATAGGGACAGTTCTGAGCAGTATTGGGACAGTTCTGAGCAGTATTGGGACAGTTCTGAGCAGTATCAAGACAGCTCCTTATAGGGACAGTTCTGAGCAGTATCAAGACAGCTCCTTATAGAGACAGTTCTGAGCAGTATCAAGACAGCTCCTTATAGAGACAGTTCTGAGCAGTATCAAGACAGCTCCTTATTGAGACAGTTCTGAGCAGTATCAAGACAGCTCCTTATAGGGACAGTTCTGAGCAGTATCAAGACAGCTCCTTATAGGGACAGTTCTAAGCAGTATTGGGACAGTTCTAAGCAGTATTGGGACAGTTCTGAGCAGTATCAAGACAGCTCCTTATAGGGACAGTTATGAGCAGTATTGGGACAGTTCTGAGCAGTATTGGGACAGTTTTGAGCAGTATAGGGACAGTTCTGAGCAGTATAGGGACAGTTCTGAGCAGTATTAGGACAGTTCTGAGCAGTATCAAGACAACTCCTTATAGGGACAGTTCTGAGCAGTATTGGGACAGTTCTGAGCAGTATTGGGACAGTTCTGAGCAGTATTGGGACAGTTCTGAGCAGTATCAAGACAACTCCTTATAGGGACAGTTCTGAGCAGTATTGGGACAGTTCTGAGCAGTATCAAGACAGCTCCTTACAGGGACAGTTCTGAGCAGTATCAAGACAGCTCCTTTTTGGGACAGTTCTGAGCAGTATTGGGACAGTTCTGAGCAGTAACAAGACAGCTTCTTACAGGGACAGTTCTGAGCAGTATCAAGACAGCTCCGTTTTGGGACAGTTCTGAGCAGTATCAAGACAGCTCCTTATTGGGACAGTTCTGAGCAGTATCAAGACAGCTCCGTACAGGGACAGTTCTGAGCAGTATCAAGACAGCTCCGTACAGGGAAAGTTCTGAGCAGTATCAAGACAACTCCTTACAGGGACAGTTCTGAGCAGTATCAAGACAGCTCCTTATAGGGACAGTTCTGAGCAGTATTGGGACAGTTCTGAGCAGTATTGGGACAGTTCTGAGCAGTATCAAGACAGCTCCTTATAGGGACAGTTATGAGCAGTATTGGGACAGTTCTGAGCAGTATCAAGACAGCTCCGTACAGGGAAAGTTCTGAGCAGTATCAAGACAACTCCTTACAGGGACAGTTCTGAGCAGTATCAAGACAGCTCCTTATAGGGACAGTTCTGAGCAGTATTGGGACAGTTCTGAGCAGTATTGGGACAGTTCTGAGCAGTATCAAGACAGCTCCTTATAGGGACAGTTATGAGCAGTATTGGGACAGTTCTGAGCAGTATCAAGACAGCTCCTTATAGGGACAGTTCTGAGCAGTATCAAGACAACTCCTTACAGGGACAGTTCTGAGCAGTATCAAGACAGCTCCTTATAGGGACAGTTCTGAGCAGTATTGGGACAGTTCTGAGCAGTATTGGGACAGTTCTGAGCAGTATCAAGACAGCTCCTTATAGGGACAGTTATGAGCAGTATTGGGACAGTTCTGAGCAGTATCAAGACAGCTCCGTACAGGGAAAGTTCTGAGCAGTATCAAGACAACTCCTTACAGGGACAGTTCTGAGCAGTATCAAGACAGCTCCTTATAGGGACAGTTCTGAGCAGTATTGGGACAGTTCTGAGCAGTATTGGGACAGTTCTGAGCAGTATCAAGACAGCTCCTTATAGGGACAGTTATGAGCAGTATTGAGACAGTTCTGAGCAGTATCAAGACAGCTCCTTATAGGGACAGTTCTGAGCAGTATTGGGACAGTTCTGAGCAGTATTGGGACAGTTCTGAGCAGTATCAAGACAGCTCCTTATAGGGACAGTTATGAGCAGTATTGGGACAGTTCTGAGCAGTATCAAGACAGCTCCTTATAGGGACAGTTCTGAGCAGTATCAAGACAACTCCTTACAGGGACAGTTCTGAGCAGTATCAAGACAGCTCCTTATAGGGACAGTTCTGAGCAGTATTGGGACAGTTCTGAGCAGTATTGGGACAGTTCTGAGCAGTATCAAGACAGCTTCTTATAGGGACAGTTATGAGCAGTATTGGGACAGTTCTGAGCAGTATCAAGACAGCTCCGTACAGGGAAAGTTCTGAGCAGTATCAAGACAACTCCTTACAGGGACAGTTCTGAGCAGTATCAAGACAGCTCCTTATAGGGAAAGTTCTGAGCAGTATTGGGACAGTTCTGAGCAGTATTGGGACAGTTCTGAGCAGTATCAAGACAGCTCCTTATAGGGACAGTTATGAGCAGTATTGAGACAGTTCTGAGCAGTATCAAGACAGCTCCTTATAGGGACAGTTCTGAGCAGTATCAAGACAGCTCCTTATAGGGACAGTTCTGAGCAGTATTGGGACAGTTCTGAGCAGTATTGGGACAGTTCTGAGCAGTATCAAGACAGCTCCTTATAGGGACAGTTATGAGCAGTATTGGGACAGTTCTGAGCAGTATTGGGACAGTTTTGAGCAGTATAGGGACAGTTCTGAGCAGTATAGGGACAGTTCTGAGCAGTATTAGGACAGTTCTGAGCAGTATCAAGACAACTCCTTATAGGGACAGTTCTGAGCAGTATTGGGACAGTTCTGAGCAGTATTGGGACAGTTCTGAGCAGTATTGGGACAGTTCTGAGCAGTATCAAGACAACTCCTTATAGGGACAGTTCTGAGCAGTATTGGGACAGTTCTGAGCAGTATCAAGACAGCTCCTTACAGTGACAGTTCTGAGCAGTATCAAGACAGCTCCTTTTTGGGACAGTTCTGAGCAGTATTGGGACAGTTCTGAGCAGTAACAAGACAGCTTCTTACAGGGACAGTTCTGAGCAGTATCAAGACAGCTCCGTTTTGGGACAGTTCTGAGCAGTATCAAGACAGCTCCGTACAGGGACAGTTCTGAGCAGTATCAAGACAGCTCCGTACAGGGAAAGTTCTGAGCAGTATCAAGATAACTCCTTACAAGGACAGTTCTGAGCAGTATCAAGACAGCTCCTTTTTGGGACAGTTCTGAGCAGTATTGGGACAGTTCTGAGCAGTATCAAGACAGCTCCTTTTTGGGACAGTTCTGAGCAGTATTGGGACAGTTCTGAGCAGTATCAAGACAGCTTCTTACAGGGACAGTTCTGAGCAGTATCAAGACAGCTCCTTTTTGGGACAGTTCTCAGCAGTATTGGGACAGTTCTGAGCAGTATCAAGACAGCTCCTTTTGGGACAGTTCTGAGCAGTATTGGGACAGTTCTGAGCAGTATCAAGACAGCTTCTTATAGGGACAGTTCTGAGCAGTATCAAGACAACTCCTTATAGGGACAGTTCTGAACAGTATCAAGACACCTCCTTATAGGGACAGTTCTGAGCAGTATCAAGACACCTCCTTATAGGGACAGTTCTGAGCAGTATCAAGACAGCTCCTTATAGAGACAGTTCTGAGCAGTATAGGGACAGTTCTGAGCAGTATCAAGACAGCTCCTTTTTGGGACAGTTCTGAGCAGTATTGGGACAGTTCTGAGCAGTATCAAGACAGCTTCTTATAGGGACAGTTCTGAGCAGTATCAAGACAACGCCTTATAGGGACAGTTCTGAACAGTATCAAGACACCTCCTTATAGGGACAGTTCTGAGCAGTATCAAGACACCTCCTTATAGGGACAGTTCTGAGCAGTATCAAGACAGCTCCTTATAGAGACAGTTCTGAGCAGTATAGGGACAGTTCTGAGCAGTATCAAGACACCTCCTTATAGGGACAGTTCTGAGCAGTATCAAGACACCTCCTTATAGGGACAGTTCTGAACAGTATCAAGACAGCTCCTTATAGGGACAGTTCTGAACAGTATCAAGACAGCTCCGTACAGGGACAGTTCTGAGCAGTATCAAGACAGCTCCGTACAGGCAACAGTTCTGAGCAGTATTTCCTAAAGAGAATGTCTTCATAGCTGCTGCTGATCATCGGCCTGGCCCATGCCCTGGTGGTGTTCCGGGTGGTTGCCACTGTGATGTTGGCTGAAGGATCATGGGAGTTCCTGAGTGACCACTCCAACACGGCCGCTGTGATACTAGGAGCAGTGCTACACTACTTCACCATCACCATCATGACACGGGTACGCACTGTGTGTGTGTGTGTGTGTGTGTGTGTGTGTGTGTGTGTGTGTACGGATTGATCAGTTGAGTGTGGCCCCATGGCTATTTCCCTGTCTGTAATCCTGCTAGTAATTTTACCCTTTATCTGACTGTATTCTTCTTCTTGTAGGTCAACAGGATTGTGTCGCTGAAACTCTGCGACATCGGTTGGTGACATTTTACATGATTCAAAGGACTTTTCAGTTTGCGGGGAGTTTTTGTGATTATTTGCGTGCAAAAAAAAAAGGCTTGATTTGCTGCGGAATTCGGATATTTTAATGATCTGATGGAGGGAAAAGGTTTGTTGACGTGTGGCTTGATTGAATCATATTATGCGGAAATAGTTCAGTGATTTGTCAAATTTGCAAACCTCGCATAATATGCGGGGAATTGTTGGTTTTGCGAAACATTTTGCGATCACAGAATCGCAAGAATCCTGGAGGGTGGGACTGCCTTTTTGGATAGTTACTTTGTAGACTGTCATCTTGTGGTGTAGTTGAGATTTATAAGTGTTCACATTTGGTTTGTCTTTCAGAGGAGAATCAGTCGTTTGCTGCCTCTGAGAGAAGCTTCACCGTCAAGATGTTTACCTTCCAGTTCTTCACCCTCTTCTCCTCTCTCTTCTACGTTGCCTTCTTCCTGGGCAGGTGAGATCTCCACAGTCTAATCATCTGGTATGATGAAGAGTGTTTGATGAACGTAGAGAAGAGACAGAAACAGCCTGAGAGGTTTGAGTTCCATTACATTGTTTGTGGAGCATCCTAAAGATCAACGGTGTACTGGAGTTTCTTCCTTTTTGTTGATCAGATTTCACTCCCCGAGCAGCTGAATAAAACTATAGGTGTGCATATAACACTTTGTCAATAGAGTTAAGAGTAGTGACATGTTGGATGACGTTAAGAGTAGTGACATGTTGGACGGAGTTAAGAGTAGTGACATGTTGGACGATGTTAAGAGTAGTGACATGTTGGACGATGTTAAGAGTAGTGACATGTTGGTTGAAGTTAAGAGTAGTTGGATGTTGGACGACGTTAAGAGTAGTGACATGTTGGATGAAGTTAAGAGTAGTTGGATGTTGGACGACGTTAAGAGTAGTGACATGTTGGATGAAGTTAAGAGTAGTTGGATGTTGGACGACGTTAAGAGTAGTGACATGTTGGATGAAGTTAAGAGTAGTTGGATGTTGGACGACGTTAAGAGTAGTGACATGTTGGATGAAGTTAAGAGTAGTTGGATGTTGGACGACGTTAAGAGTAGTGACATGTTGGATGAAGTTAAGAGTAGTTGGATGTTGGACGACGTTAAGAGTAGTGACATGTTGGATGAAGTTAAGAGTAGTTGGATGTTGGACGATGTTAAGAGTAGTGACATGTTGGACGATGTTAAGAGTAGAGACTTGGACGAAGTTAAGAGTAGTGACATGTTGGACGAAGTTAAGAGTAGTGACATGTTGGACGGAGTTAAGAGTAGTTGGATGAAGTTAAGAGTAGTGACATGTTGGATGAAGTTAAGAGTAGTGATATGTTGGACGGAGTTAAGAGTAGTTGGATGAAGTTAAGAGTAGTGACATGTTGGATGAAGTTAAGAGTAGTGATATGTTGGACGATGTTAAGAGTAGAGACTTGGATGAAGTTAAGAGTAGTGACATGTTGGACGATGTTAAGAGTAGAGACTTGGATGAAGTTAAGAGTAGTGACATGTTGGACGGAGTTAAGAGTAGTGACATGTTGGTTGCTCTTCTCAGGATAAATGGACACCCAGGTGGCTACGTGCGGATAGCAGGGAAGTGGAGGTTGGAGGAGGTGAGGGATCCTGAAACATTTCTAACAATTTGATTATCCTTCACAAATACGGTTGAAATGGGAGTGGAAATTTACCTGATGCTAGCTAAATGCTGTATGTTGTTCCTGTCTCGTCTCCGTGTCGTACCCGTGTCGTCCTCGTGCAGTGCCACCCCAGTGGCTGCCTCACAGACCTTTTCATCCAGATGGCCATCATTATGGTTCTGAAACAAACCATCAGCAACGTCTTTGAGTTCGGAGGCCCGTAAGTCCACATCAACACAAGTACATTGCTTAGTTCTGAGGCCCATAGGTCCACATCAACACAAGTACATCGCTGCAGTGTATGTTGATGAGGGAAAGTTGATTTACATATCTTACTGTTATGAACAGATTTGGGTTAGACATGAATGAAACAGGACATACATAAAGTTAGTGCTAAGACCAAGGATCTAAGGGCTGCTTCCAAGAGAAGTGTGTGGTCAGGGGTTGGCATAGCTCCCACTAAACCAGACCAGGACCCTATACTGATTGGTCTGTCCAATTGGAGTGCCCAGGTCCATCATTCAGAGCTGTTTCCTGTCTCTGTGTACAGCTGGTTCAACAGGTGGCTAAAGAGGCGGAGGACTAAGAAGCTACAGAGGAAGTGTCCCCACTGCTACAAGAAGGCAGACCAACAGACCAATCGGTGGGAAGAGCTGTGTGAGATCTGCAAGCTCAGTGATTGGCTAAGAAACTACCGTCTCAACGACGTGAACTCTTTCAGCCTCTTCAATGAGTTCCTGGAGATGGGTATGTCACAGATGACCAGGGCAAGGGGTCAGGGTTCAGCCTATTGAGAGGTTATGTTCTAATATCCACACTAGCATAACGTATATAATGATATACCATTTAGCAGACTCTTTTATCAAAAGAGTCTTAGTCTTACATTGTTCGTATGGGTGGTCCCGGGAATCAAACCCACCAACTTGGCGTTGCCATGCTCTCTACCAAATGACCTTAACAGGACCGCTCAGAATGCATGAGTCGGTGAGTGGAAAAGTTCCACCCATATCGTTCAACACAACACACTCAAGTAGCACCATCAATACCACTGACGCAGAAAAGCCAAGGTATTTCACAGGAAACTGCGCTCCTCCTTGGTCTCAGGAAGTCAATAGTGATGCTTTCTGCTCCACATGCCCAATACATTGCTTCACTGTAAGTGGTGTGTTTAGTGTGAATATTGGACCAGAGGCCATATGCTTTGTGGGTACATGTCATTGAAGTCCTAGTTAGTTTGAGACTAAATGTTATTGTTTTGTTCCCTCCCCAGTCCTCCAGTTCAGTTTCACCACCATCTTTGTGGCTGCGTTCCCCTTGGCTCCCCTGCTGGCCTTAATCAACAACATCATAGAGATACGGCTCGACGCCATCAAGATGGTCAGTTTGGAGCGCAGGATGGTACCCAAGAAGACCAACGACATCGGTGAGAAACAGAACGTTTATGAACGAGGTCTTCACAGTGTACATCAGACAATCTGGTTAACTATAAACGAGGTCTTCACAGTGTACATCTGATAATCTGGTTAAATGTAAACGAGGTCTTCACAGTGTACATCTGATAATCTGGTTAAATGTAAACGAGGTCTTCGTAGTGTACATCTGATAATCTGGTTAAATGTAAACGAGGTCTTCGCAGTGTATATCTGATAATCTGGTTAAATATAAACGAGGTCTTCGCAGTGTATATCTGATAATCTGGTTAAATATAAACGAGGTCTTCACAGTGTACATCTGATAATCTGGTTAAATATAAACGAGGTCTTCACAGTGTACATCTGATAATCTGATTAAATATAAACGAGGTCTTCACAGTGTACATCTGATAATCTGGTTAAATATAAACAAGGTCTTCACAGTGTACATCTGATAATCTGGTTAAATATAAACGAGGTCTTCACAGTGTACATCTGATAATCTGATTAAATATAAACGAGGTCTTCACAGTGTACATCTGATAATCTGGTTAAATATAAACGAGGTCTTCACAGTGTACATCTGATAATCTGGTTAAATATAAACGAGGTCTTCACAGTGTACATCTGATAATCTGGTTAAATATAAACAAGGTCTTCACAGTGTACATCTGATAATCTGGTTAAATATAAACGAGGTCTTCACAGTGTACATCTGATAATCTGGTTAAATGTAAACGAGGTCTTCACAGTGTACATCTGATAATCTGGTTAAATGTAAACGAGGTCTTCACAGTGTACATCTGATAATCTGGTTAAATATAAACGAGGTCTTCACAGTGTACATCTGATAATCTGGTTTAATGTAAACGAGGTCTTCACAGTGTACATCTGATAATCTGGTTAAATGTAAACGAGGTCTTCACAGTGTACATCTGATAATCTGATTAAATATAAACGAGGTCTTCGCAGTGTACATCTGATAATCTGATTTAAATATAAACGAGGTCTTCGCAGTGTACATCTGATAATCTGGTTAAATGTAAACGAGGTCTTCACAGTGTACATCTGATAATCTGGTTAAATATAAACGAGGTCTTCACAGTGTACATCTGATAATCTGGTTAAATATAAACGAGGTCTTCACAGTGTACATCTGATAATCTGGTTAAATGTAAACGAGGTCTTCACAGTGTACATCTGATAATCTGGTTAAATGTAAACGAGGTCTTCACAGTGTACATCTGATAATCTGGTTAAATGTAAACGAGGTCTTCACAGTGTACATCTGATAATCTGGTTAAATATAAACGAGGTCTTCACAGTGTACATCTGATAATCTGGTTAAATATAAACGAGGTCTTCACAGTGTACATCTGATAATCTGGTTAAATGTAAACGAGGTCTTCACAGTGTACATCTGATAATCTGGTTAAATATAAACGAGGTCTTCACAGTGTACATCTGATAATCTGGTTAAATGTAAACGAGGTCTTCACAGTGTACATCTGATAATCTGGTTAAATATAAACGAGGTCTTCACAGTGTACATCTGATAATCTGATTAAATGTAAACGAGGTCTTCACAGTGTACATCTGATAATCTGGTTAAATATAAACGAGGTCTTCACAGTGTACATCTGATAATCTGGTTAAATATAAACGAGGTCTTCGCAGTGTATATCTGATAATCTGGTTAAATATAAACGAGGTCTTCACAGTGTACATCTGATAATCTGGTTAAATATAAACGAGGTCTTCACAGTGTACATCTGATAATCTGGTTAAATGTAAACGAGGTCTTCACAGTGTACATCTGATAATCTGGTTAAATATAAACGAGGTCTTCACAGTGTACATCTGATAATCTGATTAAATGTAAACGAGGTCTTCACAGTGTACATCTGATAATCTGGTTAAATGTAAACGAGGTCTTCACAGTGTACATCTGATAATCTGGTTAAATGTAAACGAGGTCTTCACAGTGTACATCTGATAATCTGGTTAAATATAAACGAGGTCTTCACAGTGTACATCTGATAATCTGGTTAAATGTAAACGAGGTCTTCACAGTGTACATCTGATAATCTGGTTAAATATAAACGAGGTCTTCACAGTGTACATCTGATAATCTGATTAAATATAAACAAGGTCTTCACAGTGTACATCTGATAATCTGGTTAAATGTAAACGAGGTCTTCGCAGTGTACATCTGATAATCTGGTTAAATGTAAACGAGGTCTTCACAGTGTACATCTGATAATCTGGTTAAATGTAAACGAGGTCTTCGCAGTGTACATCTGATAATCTGGTTAAATGTAAACGAGGTCTTCACAGTGTACATCTGATAATCTGATTAAATATAAACGAGGTCTTCACAGTGTACTGAACATTTAAAAAAATGTTTTCATGAGCATTTGATCCATTTCCTTGTTAGCTTGGAAATGGCATATTTTTCTGTCATCTTGAACTATACGTTATAGCTATATAATACCATGACATGTATACAGGTATACTATATAATACCATGACATGTATACAGGTATACTATATAATACCATGACATGTATACAGGTATACTATATAATACCATGACATGTATACAGGTATACTATATAATACCATGACATGTATACAGGTATACTATATAATACCATGACATGTATACAGATATACTATATAATACCATGACATGTATACAGGTATACTATATAATACCATGACATGTATACAGGTATACTATATAATACCATGACATGTATACAGGTATACTATATAATTTCACTTTGCACTGTATGTGTTGTCTTCTGCTTCTTACCTCAGGCGTATGGACAGATGTGTTGGAGGCTATCGGGGTGTTGGCAGTCATCGCCAACGGCCTGGTTATTGGGATATCTTCAGACTTCATCCCTCGCCTTGTATACCGCTACAGTTATGGACCGTGTGCCAATGGAACGGTCACGGACACGGAGTACGTCTGTCCATTCTGACTCGATGACTGCAGCGGCAGGGCTAGGGCTCCATTCCATTTCAATTCAGGAAGTCATCTGAAATTCAAATTTTCAATTCAAATGGAATTGCTGCCTTGCTATGTTGTTGTCTTAGCTCTCTCTTTATGTAGTGTTGTCTCTCTTTATGTAGTGTTGTCTCTCTTTATGTAGTGTTGTGTTGTCTCTCTTTATGTAGTATAGTGTTGTCTCTCTTTATGCAGTGTTGTCTCTGTTGTGATGTGTGTTTTGTCCTATATATTTTATTTTATTTTTAATTTTTAATCCCAGGCCCTCGTCCCCGCAGGAGGCCTTTTGGTAGGCCGTAATTTTAAATAAGAATTTGTTCTTAACTGACTTGCCTAGTTAAAGAAAGGTGTAAAAAAAAATCTATGGTAAATGTTGCCAGTTGTGTGAGCCCTTCAGGCTACATGTTAGCTAACAGTGACAGTATTTCTTTCTGTATATTATTTTTTGTCCTATAGTTGCATGGCCGGCTACATCAACAACAGCCTGTCCACAGTGTACATGAACGACCAGAGAATCTATAATGAGTTCTCACCGGACCAGATGGTGACGCCTAGCGGACAGAATGTCTCCTACTGCAGGTTCATACCCCTTTCCAGCCCTTAATCAGCACCGAAATGATGCTCATGTTGTCCGTTTTTAAAACAGGGATAGTCCAGAGGATTTATCAGTATTATTTCTAGAATTGATTGAAACAAGGAAAGAAAAGAAATATGCCTGAGTTGTCCCTTTTATACTAGGAAATGAATGATAATTTAAAAAAATATATTTTTATTTTTATTTGTTTGCATATATTTAGTACTTGTACTTGGTTAATTCCATTGATCCCTCCAAGGATTTTCCGCTTATTATTATTATTATTATTATTATTGATTTGGTATTTTGAATATCTGCGTTTTCTCTCTCTCTGTCGCCAGTTATAAAGATTATAGAAGTAATGAAGACTACAGCTTGACTCCTCAGTTCTGGCTCATTTTAGCTGTGCGCTTTGCTTTTGTCATCCTCTTTGAGGTAAGATAGAAATATTTAACTCGTTTTTTTTTTTTTTTACCATTTCTTGTCTCGACCCAGTAAAAATTGAGCGAAGTAACTTTGCCATTTATTTCATAGTTGAAACGTAGACATTTGTAAAAAAAAAAATATATATATATATTATTTCCAATTGCGTATTATTAATTGAATAGTCATGTTTTCTTCCATCCCTGACCTCGTAATCTCTGCTTACAGCACGTGGTGGTCATATGTAAATTCATCACAGCCTGGTTTGTTCCCAGCGTTCCCTTGGATGTCAAGAATCAAAGGCTCTTTGATAAACTCAACAGGTTGAAGGAAGAGCTCAGGTAAGGTTTCAAAAGAGAGGGGGAATATTACTGGAAACGTTCAAAGTTTACCAGTAAACTGCCATAATTATGGTATCTTTCAAGGAATTTATGTGATCTATCACAAGACATTCTTTTGAGTACTTCACATTAACACAGGTGTCTGTAATAGTCTCTGGCCATTTCACATGTAAAATATATAAAAATAATTTAATAAGATGATTCTATCTGTGATATAATGATGATATATATATATACATCATTTTAATACACAATGTATACCTTATGAGGCCTTATAAATGTGCTTATAATGCATTCTGAAGAGGATATAGAGGAAGTCTTACCCTATATAACCTTTTGTCAAATTCAGCATTTGTTATCGCTAAATGTCTATTTCCCTCCTATGTTGTTCAAAATGAATGAATGTGCTTGTGGTTGTTACAGCTCATCGGAGGTATGACAACATCGCCACAGTGTTTGGAGAATTCTAATGTTGACATAGTGATGTCTGAAAAAACACATTGGACACGGTATCCGCTCAGATGTGACTGATTATCGGCACTGTTGGAGGACATGTTCGTGTGTGGAGAGGGAGAGGGAGGGGGAGAGGGAGAGAGAGAGAGAGAGAGGGAGGGAGAGGGAGCGCTTATCGCCTGGGTTTTATTGGTTTTCTATTTGTTGTTTTTTTGTTTTTTTGTGTCAGATGACGTCAGAGTGCTGGCCATGTGACCTCTGACCCTAGATATAGTTATTGTTTCTTATAAGAGAGAAAAATATAAAATATTGTCTAAATGGTAACAGACAACACTTCTAGATGTTATATATATTTATTTTATATTTCATGAAGTTGCACTATTTTTTTGTTTGCCGTTGTTAAATCATCTTGTTTACTGTTCAGTACAGGCAGTACAGGCAGGTCAGGCAGTACAGGCAGTACAGGCAGTACAGGCAGTACAGGCAGGTCAGGCAGTACAGGCAGTACAGGTAGTACAGGTAGTACAGGCAGTACAGGCAGTACAGGCATGCTGTGGCATGGTATGCAACGTAGTGATATGTTATGTTATAGTGAGATACTTATGTTTATCAACTGTGGACAGGAAATGTAATATATTTTTTTAAAGCACTGAGATGTGCTTCATGTTATGAGACATAACACATTCACTTTAACTTAACGAAAGAGACACCGTTGATATTAATATACGACCGAATGACCTACAGGGTAGCCTAGTGGTTAGAGCGTTGGGCCACTAACTGAAAGGTTACTAGATCAAATCTCTGAGATGACAAGGTAAAAAAAAAAACTGTAATTCTGCCCCTGAACAAGGAACCCTCTGTTCCCCGATAGGCTGTCATTGTAAATATGAATTTGTTCTTAACTGACTTGCCTAGTTAAATAAAGGTAAAATAAACATGTTAAATTAAACATCGCTTTGTACCTGGATGGATGGGGGGCCAAGTCATGTTAAGGACTGTAAACTCAGTCACATTACTTATTTTTTTTAATACAGTATATTCATCACTTCTGGTCAATGTAACTTGACAATTGTTCTAATTTAAAAACGATGTTCAGACTCGGCGTTCATTACGAGGACTGTTGTAAAAGGTAAGCAGATACAGTGCCTTGCGAAAGTATTCGGCCCCCTTGAACTTTGCGACCTTTTGCCACATTTCAGGCTTCAAACATAAAGATATAAAACTGTATTTTTTTGTGAAGAATCAACAACAAGTGGGACACAATCATGAAGTGGAACGACATTTATTGGATATTTCAAACTTTTTTAACAAATCAAAAACTGAAAAATTGGGCGTGCAAAATTATTCAGCCCCTTTACTTTCAGTGCAGCAAACTCTCTCCAGAAGTTCAGTGAGGATCTCTGAATGATCCAATGTTGACCTAAATGACTAATGATGATAAATACAATCCACCTGTGTGTAATCAAGTCTCCGTATAAATGCACCTGCACTGTGATAGTCTCAGAGGTCCGTTAAAAGCGCAGAGAGCATCATGAAGAACAAGGAACACACCAGGCAGGTCCGAGATACTGTTGTGAAGAAGTTTAAAGCCAGATTTAGGTGTGTCCAAGCCTGAAATGTGGCAAAAGGTCGCAAAGTTCAAGGGGGCCGAATACTTTCGCAAGGCACTGTAACTTTCAGAAGTACTGTAGGCTTCCTCAAACAGGTGTCACGAATCTACTGTTGGCTATAGGCCGAATCTACTGATGGTTATAGGCCGAATCTACTGTTAGGGTTAAAGTTTGTTTTTAAAATCAGATTTTATGACTTTGTGGCTGTGCTAACTAGTGACCACTCTGCAGAGCTGCCTCCAGAACAACATTCTGGAGGCAGCTCTTATTTTCCACCATAATTTGCAAATAAATGTATTAAAAACCCTACAATGTGATTTCCTGGATTTTTTTCTCTCATTTTGTCTGTCATAGTTGAAGTGTACCTATGATGAAAATTACAGGCCTCTCATCTTTTTAAGTGGGATAACTTGCACAATTGGTGGCTGACTAAATATTTTTTTGCCCCAATGTACATTACCCAGACAGCACACATACAGTACCCAGACAGTACACATACAGTACCCAGACAGCACACATACAGTACACATATATTACCCAGACAGCACACATACATTACCCAGACAGCACACATACATTACCCAGACAGCACACATACATTACCCAGACAGTACACATATATTACCCAGACAGCACACATACATTACCCAGACAGCACACATACATTACCCATACAGCACACATACATTACCCAGACAGTACACATATATTACCCAGACAGCACACATACAGTACCCAGACAGCACACATACATTACCCAGACAGCACACATACATTACCCAGACAGCACACATACATTACCCAGACAGTACACATATATTACCCAGACAGCACACATACATTACCCAGACAGCACACATACATTACCCAGACAGCACACATACAGTACCCAGACAGCACACATACAGTACCCAGACAGCACACATACAGTACACATATATTACCCAGACAGCACACATACATTACCCAGACAGCACACATACATTACCCAGACAGCACACATACATTACCCAGACAGTACACATATATTACCCAGAAAGCACACATACATTACCCAGACAGCACACATACATTACCCAGACAGCACACATACAGTACCCAGACAGCACACATACAGTACCCAGACAGCACACATACATTACCCAGACAGCACACATACATTATCCAGACAGCACACATACATTACCCAGACAGTACCCAGACAGCACACATACAGTACCCAGACAGCACACATACAGTACCCAGACAGTACCCAGACAGTACACATACAGTACCCAGACAGCACACATACAGTACCCAGACAGTACACATACAGTACCCAGACCGTACACATACAGTACCCAGACAGTACACATACAGTACCCAGACAGCACACATACATTACCCAGACAGCACACATACAGTACCCAGACAGCACACATACAGTACCCAGACAGCACACATACATTACCCAGACAGCACACATACATTACCCAGACAGCACACATACAGTACCCAGACAGCACACATACAGTACCCAGACAGCACACATACATTACCCAGACAGCACACATACATTACCCAGACAGCACACATGCAGTACCCAGACAGCACACATACAATACACATACAGTACCCAGACAGTACACATACAGTACCCAGACAGTACACATACATTACCCAGACAGCACACATACAGTACCCAGACATCACACATACAGTACACATACAGTACCCAGACCGTACACATACAGTACCCAGACAGTACACATACAGTACCCAGACAGTACACATACAGTACAAGTCGGAAGTTTGGCTGGTTGAGAGAATGCCAAGAGTGTCATCAAGGCAAAGGGTGGCTACTTTGAAGAATCTCAAATGTAAAATATATTTTGATTTGTTTAACACTTTTTTGGTTACTACACAGGTGTTCACACCGCTATCATCCAAAAGGCGAGGTCAGTACAGGTGTTCATACCTCTATCATCCAAAAGGCGAGGTCAGTACAGGTGTTCACACCGCTATCATCCACAAGGTGAGGTCAGTACAGGTGTTCACACCGCTATCATCCAAAAGGTGAGGTCAGTACAGGTGTTCACACCGCTATCATCCAAAAGGCGAGGTCAGTACAGGTGTTCACACCGCTATCATCCAAAAGGCGAGGTCAGTACAGGTGTTCACACCGCTATCATCCAAAAGGCGAGGTCAGTACAGGTGTTCACACCGCTATCATCCAAAAGGCGAGCTCAGTACAGGTGTTCACACCGCTATCATCCAAAAGGCGAGGTCAGTACAGGTGTTCACACCGCTATCATCCAAAAGGCGAGGTCAGTACAGGTGTTCACACCGCTATCATCCAAAAGGCGAGGTCAGTACAGGTGTTCATACCTCTATCATCCAAAAGGCGAGGTCAGTACAGGTGTTCACACCGCTATCATCCACAAGGTGAGGTCAGTACAGGTGTTCACACCGCTATCATCCAAAAGGTGAGGTCAGTACAGGTGTTCACACCGCTATCATCCAAAAGTTGAGGTCAGTACAGGTGTTCACACCGCTATCATCCAAAAGGTGAGGTCAGTACAGGTGTTCACACCGCTATCATCCAAAAGGTGAGGTCAGTACAGGTGTTCACACCGCTATCATCCAAAAGGCGAGCTCAGTACAGGTGTTCACACCGCTATCATCCAAAAGGCGAGGTCAGTACAGGTGTTCACACCGCTATCATCCAAAAGGCGAGGTCAGTACAGGTGTTCACACCGCTATCATCCAAAAGGCGAGGTCAGTACAGGTGTTCACACCGCTATCATCCAAAAGGCGAGGTCAGTACAGGTGTTCACACCGCTATCATCCAAAAGGCGAGGTCAGTACAGGTGTTCACACCGCTATCATCCAAAAGGCGAGGTCAGTACAGGTGTTCACACCGCTATCATCCAAAAGGCGAGGTCAGTACAGGTGTTCACACCGCTATCATCCAAAAGGCGAGGTCAGTACAGGTGTTCACACCGCTATCATCCAAAAGGCGAGGTCAGTACAGGTGTTCACACCGCTATCATCCAAAAGGCGAGGTCAGTACAGGTGTTCACACCGCTATCATCCAAAAGGTGAGGTCAGTACAGGTGTTCACACCGCTATCATCCAAAAGGTGAGGTCAGTACAGGTGTTCACACCGCTATCATCCAAAAGGTGAGGTCAGTACAGGTGTTCACACCGCTATCATCCAAAAGGTGAGGTCAGTACAGGTGTTCACACCGCTATCATCCAAAAGGTGAGGTCAATACAGGTGTTCACACCGCTATCATCCAAAAGGTGAGGTCAGTACAGGTGTTCACACCGCTATCATCCAAAAGGTGAGGTCAGTACAGGTGTTCACACCGCTATCATCCAAAAGGTGAGGTCAGTACAGGTGCATCAAAGAGAAACAGCTTCTATCTAAACGTGTCAGGCTGATTGAGGTAAACACTGGACTGAAAATCCCCATAGACCCCACCAACCAGGGAATGTGTAATTGTGTCATGATAGAATGTGCAGACTGTGAAGGTGATCGTGATGCGTTTAGGAGTGTTTGCACTTCTTCCAGGCTACAGGAGTGTTCTAGGGGAGATGTGGCATTTCATATACAGTGCCTTCGGGTAATGTTCAAACCCCTTGTGATTTCCACATTTTGTTACATTACAGCGTTATTCTAAAATTGATTAAATTGTTTTGTCGCCTCATCAATCTACACACAATACCCCATAATGACATCACAATACCACATAATGACATCACAATACCCCATAATGACATCACAATACCCCATAATGACATCACAATACCCCATAATGACATCACAATACCCCATAATGACATCACAATACCCCATAATAACATCACAATACCCCATAATGACATCACAATACCCCATAATGACATCACAATACCCCATAATGACTTCAGGACTGGCCACCCCTCATAGCCTGGTTCCTCTCTACCCGGCACAGCCAGAAGAGGACTGGCCACCCCTCATAGCCTGGTTCCTCTCTACCCGGCACAGCCAGAAGAGGACTGGCCACCCCTCATAGCCTGGTTCATCTCTACCCGGCACAGCCAGAAGAGGACTGGCCACCCCTCATAGCCTGGTTCCTCTCTACCCGGCACAGCCAGAAAAGGACTGGCCACCCCTCATAGCCTGGTTCCTCTCTACCCGGCACAGCCAGAAGAGGACTGACCACCCCTCATAGCCTGGTTCCTCTCTACCCGGCACAGCCAGAAGAGGACTGGCCACCCCTCATAGCCTGGTTCCTCTCTACCCGGCACAGCCAGAAGAGGACTGGCCACCCCTCATAGCCTGGTTCCTCTCTACCCGGCACAGCCAGAAGAGGACTGGCCACCCCTCATAGCCTGGTTCCTCTCCACCAGGCACAGCCAGAAGAGGACTGGCCACCCCTCATAGCCTGGTTCCTCTCTACCCGGCACAGCCAGAAGAGGACTGGCCACCCCTCATAGCCTGGTTCCTCTCCACCAGGCACAGCCAGAAGAGGACTGGCCACCCCTCATAGCCTGGTTCCTCTCCACCAGGCACAGCCAGAAGAGGACTGGCCACCCCTCATAGCCTGGTTCCTCTCTACCCGGCACAGCCAGAAGAGGACTGGCCACCCCTCATAGCCTGGTTCCTCTCTACCCAGCACAGCCAGAAGAGGACTGGCCACCCCTCATAGCCTGGTTCCTCTCCACCAGGCACAGCCAGAAGAGGACTGGCCACCCCTCATAGCCTGGTTCCTCTCTACCCGGCACAGCCAGAAGAGGACTGGCCACCCCTCATAGCCTGGTTCCTCTCTACCCGGCACAGCCAGAAGAGGACTGGCCACCCCTCATAGCCTGGTTCCTCTCTACCCGGCACAGCCAGAAGAGGACTGGCCACCCCTCATAGCCTGGTTCCTCTCTACCCGGCACAGCCAGAAGAGGACTGGCCACCCCTCATAGCCTGGTTCCTCTCTACCCGGCACAGCCAGAAGAGGACTGGCCACCCCTCATAGCCTGGTTCATCTCTACCCGGCACAGCCAGAAGAGGACTGGCCACCCCTCATAGCCTGGTTCCTCTCTACCCGGCACAGCCAGAAGAGGACTGGCCACCCCTCATAGCCTGGTTCCTCTCTACCCGGCACAGCCAGAAAAGGACTGGCCACCCCTCATAGCCTGGTTCCTCTCTACCCGGCACAGCCAGAAAAGGACTGGCCACCCCTCATAGCCTGGTTCCTCTCTACCCGGCACAGCCAGAAGAGGACTGGCCACCCCTCATAGCCTGGTTCCTCTCTACCCGGCACAGCCAGAAGAGGACTGGCCACCCCTCATAGCCTGGTTCCTCTCTACCCGGCACAGCCAGAAAAGGACTGGCCACCCCTCATAGCCTGGTTCCTCTCTACCCGGCACAGCCAGAAGAGGACTGGCCACCCCTCATAGCCTGGTTCCTCTCTACCCGGCACAGCCAGAAGAGGACTGGCCACCCCTCATAGCCTGGTTCATCTCTACCCGGCACAGCCAGAAGAGGACTGGCCACCCCTCATAGCCTGGTTCCTCTCCACCAGGCACAGCCAGAAGAGGACTGGCCACCCCTCATAGCCTGGTTCCTCTCCACCCGGCACAGCCAGAAGAGGACTGGCCACCCCTCATAGCCTGGTTCCTCTCTACCCGGCACAGCCAGAAGAGGACTGGCCACCCCTCATAGCCTGGTTCCTCTCTACCCGGCACAGCCAGAAGAGGACTGGCCACCCCTCATAGCCTGGTTCATCTCTACCCGGCACAGCCAGAAGAGGACTGGCCACCCCTCATAGCCTGGTTCCTCTCTACCCGGCACAGCCAGAAGAGGACTGGCCACCCCTCATAGCCTGGTTCCTCTCTACCCGGCACAGCCAGAAAAGGACTGGCCACCCCTCATAGCCTGGTTCCTCTCTACCCGGCACAGCCAGAAAAGGACTGGCCACCCCTCATAGCCTGGTTCCTCTCTACCCGGCACAGCCAGAAGAGGACTGGCCACCCCTCATAGCCTGGTTCCTCTCTACCCGGCACAGCCAGAAGAGGACTGGCCACCCCTCATAGCCTGGTTCCTCTCTACCCGGCACAGCCAGAAAAGGACTGGCCACCCCTCATAGCCTGGTTCCTCTCTACCCGGCACAGCCAGAAGAGGACTGGCCACCCCTCATAGCCTGGTTCCTCTCTACCCGGCACAGCCAGAAGAGGACTGGCCACCCCTCATAGCCTGGTTCATCTCTACCCGGCACAGCCAGAAGAGGACTGGCCACCCCTCATAGCCTGGTTCCTCTCTACCCGGCACAGCCAGAAAAGGACTGGCCACCCCTCATAGCCTGGTTCCTCTCTACCCGGCACAGCCAGAAGAGGACTGGCCACCCCTCATAGCCTGGTTCCTCTCTACCCGGCACAGCCAGAAGAGGACTGGCCACCCCTCATAGCCTGGTTCCTCTCTACCCGGCACAGCCAGAAGAGGACTGGCCACCCCTCATAGCCTGGTTCCTCTCTACCCGGCACAGCCAGAAGAGGACTGGCCACCCCTCATAGCCTGGTTCCTCTCTACCCGGCACAGCCAGAAGAGGACTGGCCACCCCTCATAGCCTGGTTCCTCTCTACCCGGCACAGCCAGAAGAGGACTGGCCACCCCTCATAGCCTGGTTCCTCTCTACCCGGCACAGCCAGAAGAGGACTGGCCACCCCTCATAGCCTGGTTCCTCTCTACCCGGCACAGCCAGAAGAGGACTGGCCACCCCTCATAGCCTGGTTCCTCTCTACCCGGCACAGCCAGAAGAGGACTGGCCACCCCTCATAGCCTGGTTCCTCTCTACCCGGCACAGCCAGAAGAGGACTGGCCACCCCTCATAGCCTGGTTCCTCTCTACCCGGCACAGCCAGAAGAGGACTGGCCACCCCTCATAGCCTGGTTCCTCTCTACCCGGCACAGCCAGAAGAGGACTGGCCACCCCTCATAGCCTGGTTCCTCTCTACCCGGCACAGCCAGAAGAGGACTGGCCACCCCTCATAGCCTGGTTCCTCTCTACCCGGCACAGCCAGAAGAGGACTGGCCACCCCTCATAGCCTGGTTCCTCTCTACCCGGCACAGCCAGAAGAGGACTGGCCACCCCTCATAGCCTGGTTCCTCTCTACCCGGCACAGCCAGAAGAGGACTGGCCACCCCTCATAGCCTGGTTCCTCTCTACCCGGCACAGCCAGAAGAGGACTGGCCACCCCTCATAGCCTGGTTCCTCTCTACCCGGCACAGCCAGAAGAGGACTGGCCACCCCTCATAGCCTGGTTCCTCTCTACCCGGCACAGCCAGAAGAGGACTGGCCACCCCTCATAGCCTGGTTCCTCTCTACCCGGCACAGCCAGAAGAGGACTGGCCACCCCTCATAGCCTGGTTCCTCTCTACCCGGCACAGCCAGAAGAGGACTGGCCACCCCTCATAGCCTGGTTCCTCTCTACCCGGCACAGCCAGAAGAGGACTGGCCACCCCTCATAGCCTGGTTCCTCTCTACCCGGCACAGCCAGAAGAGGACTGGCCACCCCTCATAGCCTGGTTCCTCTCTACCCGGCACAGCCAGAAAAGGACTGGCCACCCCTCATAGCCTGGTTCATCTCTACCCGGCACAGCCAGAAGAGGACTGGCCACCCCTCATAGCCTGGTTCCTCTCTACCCGGCACAGCCAGAAGAGGACTGGCCACCCCTCATAGCCTGGTTCCTCTCTACCCGGCACAGCCAGAAAAGGACTGGCCACCCCTCATAGCCTGGTTCATCTCTACCCGGCACAGCCAGAAGAGGACTGGCCACCCCTCATAGCCTGGTTCCTCTCTATCCGGCACAGCCAGAAGAGGACTGGCCACCCCTCATAGCCTGGTTCCTCTCTACCCGGCACAGCCAGAAGAGGACTGGCCACCCCTCATAGCCTGGTTCCTCTCTACCCGGCACAGCCAGAAGAGGACTGGCCACCCCTCATAGCCTGGTTCCTCTCTAGGTTTCTTCCTAGGTTTTGGCCTTTCTAGGGAGTTTTTCCTAGCCACCGTGCTTCTACACCTGCATTGCTTGCTGTTTGGGGTTTTAGACTGGGTTTCTGTACAGCACTTTGAGATATCAGCTGATGTAAGAAGGGCTTTATAAATACATTTGATTTGATTTGATATTTACATAAGTATTCAGACCTTTTACTCAGTACTTTGTTGAAGCACCTTTGCCAGTGACTACAGCCACAAGTCTTCTTGGGTATGACACTACCAGCTTGGCACAACTGTATTTGGGGAGTTTCTCCCATTCTTCCCTGTAGATCCTCTTAAGCTCTGTCAGGTTGGATAGGGAGCTTTGCTGCACAGTTATTTTTGGTTTCTCCAGAGAGGTTTGATTGGGTTCAAGTCCATGCTTGGCTGGGCCACTCAAGGACATTCAGAGACTTGTCCCGAAGCCACTCCCGTGCTGTCTTGGCTGTGTGCTTAGGGTCGTTGTCCTGTTGAAAGGTGAACCTTCAGCCCAGTCTGAGGTCCTGAGCGCTCTGGAGCAGGTTTTCATCAAGGATCTCTCTCTACTTTGCTCCGTTCAACTTTGTCTTGATCCTGACTAGTTTCCTAGTCCCTAAAAATACATTTTGAGACATTTTTGACATGTCCCATTATTCCACACACGGGTTCTTAGGTCTTTCAGTCAGACTAACACAGAGGCTCTTTTTAAAAAATAAAAAAAAAATATTTTTAAGTGTAACGCTCATCTGCAAAAAAATGCAAAAGGACAATATTTTGATAAACTGTTCTGTTAAAGTATGGAGTGTTTTATCACAATAAAATAAAACATTCTGCCTTGAAGCAATGTGTTGTATAAACTGATTCTCGTAATTTGCATATTCTGCAAATTAGCGCATATTTAAGGAGGGTTTGCCTCATTTGCATATTTTAATTTAAAAAATAAATGCAACTTTGTAACACAAAAAATATATTGTATTTATGTATACTTTTCAGGTGGTAATGTTTCAGTCTGATAAAACTTTACCAGTGTTGTGCCAGAATAGTCTCTATCAAAATTCTTAACTTTTACTAAAAGGTCTATACATTCAGAATGATAGTTTAGCCTACAGTGATCTGCACAGGTTGTTGATGACAAATAGGAGACTAACGTGTTGGGTTACTCAGCGATCAGAGGTTTAACTAGTTGCCCCAGGGCAGGTTTCACTATGAGAGGTTTAACTAGTTTCCCCAGGGCAGGTTTCACTGCAGCCTACTCATTGCCATTAGTTAATATGTTGACAAACTGGTCATTGAAGAGAGGGAAAGAAAGAAAGAGACATCTCTTAATCCTCTGGGTGTGTTTGTACTATATATATCCTGCTGTGTTTACCATTCAAATCAAACTTTATTTGTACATGTGCTGAATACAACAGCTGTAGACCTTACAGTGAAATGCTTACTTACAAGCTCTTAACCAACAGCAGTTTTAAGAAAACAATAAGTGTGAAGTAAACAATGTAAGTAACAAATAATTAAAGAGCAACAGTAAAATAACAAGAGCGAGACTATATACAAGGGGTACTGGCACAGAGTCAATGTGCGGGGGCACCGGTTAGCTTAAGATAATATGTACATGTAGGTAGAGTTAAAGTAGATAATAAACAGAGAGTATAGATTGATGCTGATATTAATGGATCTGTTGTTGTCCTTTATGGCAGGATATGCAGGACCAGCTAATATGAACACTTTTTAACAGGCTAGAAAATAAGAAAATGTTATAGACTAACTCTTTTATGTTTGAATCGGTTAAACTTAGAATTGTTCAAATCTTTCAGTAGAAAGACAAGGAACTTACGGACCAAAATGTTCTGGTTCCCCCCCCACAATTTTTTTTATAGAAAACACTTTTTCTTTAGAGGAACTCTTGAATGCACAGGGTGCAATTTCTAAATTGGGTCGTGCATCATCAGTTTTCCTTTTGTCAAGTCATTGCAGACCTTAAGACTCTTAGAGAGCTATTGTCACGACTTCCGCCGAAGTCGGTTCCTCTCCTTGTTTCGGGCGGCTCTCGGCGTCGCCGGTCTTCTAGCCATCTTCGATCCACTTTTCATTTTCCATTTGTTTTGTCTTGTCTTCTCACACACCTGGTCTCAATTTCCCTCGTTACATGTTGTGTATTTAACCCTCGGTTCCCACCATGTCTTTGTGCGGTATTGTTTACTGAAAGTGTGTGTGTGTGTGTGTGTGTTTTCTCTGGTCCGCGACGGGTTTTGTTACCCATTTGTTTATTGTTCTGGTTTCCGGTGGTTTTTATGTATAAATCTGCTCCGTTGATTACCCAGTTTCGCTCTCCTGCGCCTGACTTCCCTGCTGCCAGTTACGCGCTCCCTTACAGCTATAACATCAGAAATGACCAGATCAATTAGCCCATGTCAGCGAATGTCTTTTTTATCTACGTTTTTTAGCCCATAGATTTTGTTGTAATGTTTGAGCCAATGTTTTTTATGATCTAAGCGATTTAAGACATCATCTAGAACAGGGATGGGCAACTTTGATCGGTGTGAGGGCCACAAAAAGTCTGATCTCATCAGCGGCCACTTACCCACATCCACACACAGTCAGAGCCGGCCCTAGCCTTTTGGGGGACCTAACTTACAGACCCTAACCAACAGGTGACCTTACAGTGAAATGCTTACTTACAGGCCCTAGCCTTTTGGGGGGCCCTAAGCAACATTTTGTTTCTCCCACCTTGCGAGCAAAACATTTTAGAGGCCCCCTCTTGAGAGTGGAGAGAAAAATGTTGCAGTTTTTGACTTAATATCCTGCAAATCTACACATTTTGCAATGAGGCAGAGAGAAGATTTAGCAATTTTACTACAACATTTAATGCAATTCTACACATTTTGCCATAGTATGATATCTGAGTGAAAGTGACTAAGAAAATCTAAGGATGTACACTGAGAGTCGGGGAAGCAAGTTCAGGAAGTGAAGAAGAAGAAACACCAACAGCGCACCGACATGACCGGTCGCCTCCACTGAGGCGCAGAAACCTGACAAACCGGCTGAGGAGTGAGAGCCTGATGAGCCGGCTGAGACCTCCCTGGTGCTTCCCTTTGTTGAGTCCTCATTCTCTAAGGATGTACGCTGAGAGTCGGGGAAGCAAGTTCAGGGAGTGAAGACATTTAATAAATAAACGAACACAACAAGAAATACGAACAGCGCACCGACATGATGCAGAAACAACGACGACTGGGGAAGAAACCAAAGGGAGGGACATATAAAGGGCAGGTAATCAAGGAGGTGATGGAGTCCAGGTGAGTGTCATTAGGCGCAGATGCGCGTAACGCTGGTGACAGGTGTGCGCCCTAACAAGCAGCCTGGTGACCTAGAGGCCTGAGAGGAAATACACGTGACAGAAAATCAATGGGGTGGGGGTGGGGGGGGGGGGGGGGGGGGGGGGGGGGGGGGTGACACATTTGGTAATTCAACCATGATTACTACAAGTTTAGATAGCTGGCTGCTTGACTAATTTATCAATCTAAAAAAATGTTAGCTGATGTGCTAATTGTGTGACTGACAGAACAAGAGAGAAACTGCTGATGCACAACCCGAATGTTGAAATTGCACCTTGCGTATTCTACTATTCTAACCTACAAAAGTGGAGACGCCAACTGCCCATCCCTGATCTAGGACAAATCAAATCACAATTTATTTCAAATACATTTTTATTGATCACATCCGCTGAATACACCTTACAATTACACCTTACTAACCAACAGGTGTAGTAGACCTGACAGTGAAATGCTTACTGACAGGCCTTAACCAACAGATGACCTGACAGTGAAATGCTTACTGACAGGCCTTAACCAACAGGTGACCTGACAGTGAAATGCTTACTTACAGGCCTTAACCAACAGGTGACCTGACAGTGAAATGCTTACTGACAGGCCTTAACCAACAGGTGACCTGACAGTGAAATGCTTACTGACAGGCCTTAACCAACAGATGACCTGACAGTGAAATGCTTACTTACAGGCCTTAACCAACAGGTGACCTGACAGTGAAATGCTTACTGACAGGCCCTAACCAACAGGTGACCTGACAGTGAAATGCTTACTTACAGGCCTTAACCAACAGGTGACCTGACAGTGAAATGCTTACTTACAGGCCCTAACCAACAGGTGACCTTACTGTGAAATGCTTACTGACAGGCCTTAACCAACAGGTGACCTGACAGTGAAATGCTTACTGACAGGCCCTAACCAACAGTTGTAGACCTGAAATGCTTACCTACAGGCCCTAACCAACAGGTGTAGACCTGAAATGCTTACTTACAGGCCCTAACCAACAGGTGTAGACCTGAAATGCTTACTTACAGGCCCTAACCAACAGGTGACCTTACTTACAGGCCCTAACCAGCAGGTGACCTTACTTACAGGCCCTAACCAACAGGTGACCTTACAGTGAAATGCTTACTTACAGGCCCTAACCAACAGGTGACCTTACTGTGAAATGCTTACTTACAGGCCCTAACCAACAGGTGACCTTACTTACAGGCCCTAACCAACAGGTGTAGATGCTTACTTACAGGCCCTAACCAACAACCAAATATGCCTGTGTGTGTATGTGTTGGAGTGTGAGTGTGTGTGTGTGTGTGTGTGGCGTCAATATGCCTGTGTGTGTGTGTGTGTGTGTGTGTGTGTGTGTGTGTGTGTGTGTGTTGGAGTGTCAGTGTAATATGTGTGAGTGTGTGTTTAGAGTCCAGTGAGTTTACATTGAGCCTGGGCAAGAAAGTTATCTTAGAGTTGGCCAGAGATTCTAAAACTTTGGAAAGGCAAGATAACTTGGACGTTCAATCAATCGATCAAATGTTTTGATAGAGCCCTTTAAAAAATATATACAGTGCCTTGCGAAAGTATTCGGCCCCCTTGAACTTTGCGACCTTTTGCCACATTTCAGGCTTTAAACATAAAGATATAAAACTGTATTTTTTTGTGAAGAATCAACAACAAGTGGGACACAATCATGAAGTGGAACAACATTTATTGCATATTTCAAACTTTTTTAACAAATCAAAAACTGAAAAATTGGGCGTGCAAAATTATTCAGCCCTTTTACTTTCAGTGCAGCAAACTCTCTCCAGAAGTTCAGTGAGGATCTCTGAATGATCCAATGTTGACCTAAATGACTAATGATGATAAATACAATCCACCTGTGTGTAATCAAGTCTCCGTATAAATGCACCTGCACTGTGATAGTCTCAGAGGTCCGTTAAAAGCGCAGAGAGCATCATGAAGAACAAGGAACACACCAGGCAGGTCCGAGATACTGTTGTGAAGAAGTTTAAAGCCGGATTTGGATACAAAAAGATTTCCCAAGCTTTAAACATCCCAAGGAGCACTGTGCAAGCGATAATATTGAAATGGAAGGAGTATCAGACCACTGCAAATCTACCAAGACCTGGCCGTCCCTCTAAACTTTCAGCTCATACAAGGAGAAGACTGATCAGAGATGCAGCCAAGAGGCCCATGATCACTCTGGATGAACTGCAGAGATCTACAGCTGAGGTGGGAGACTCTGTCCATAGGACAACAATCAGTCGTATATTGCATAAATCTGGCCTTTATGGAAGAGTGGCAAGAAGAAAGCCATTTCTTAAAGATATCCATAAAAAGTATTGTTTAAAGTTTGCCACAAGCCACCTGGGAGACACACCAAACATGTGGAAGAAGGTGCTCTGGTCAGATGAAACCAAAATTGAACTTTTTGGCAACAATGCAAAACGTTATGTTTGGCGTAAAAGCAACACAGCTGAACACACCATCCCCACTGTCAAACATGGTGGTGGCAGCATCATGGTTTGGGCCTGCTTTTCTTCAGCAGGGACAGGGAAGATGGTTAAAATTGATGGGAAGATGGATGGAGCCAAATACAGGACCATTCTGGAAGAAAACCTGATGGAGTCTGCAAAAGACCTGAGACTGGGACGGAGATTTGTCTTCCAACAAGACAATGATCCAAAACATAAAGCAAAATCTACAATGGAATGGTTCAAAAATAAACATATCCAGGTGTTAGAATGGCCAAGTCAAAGTCCAGACCTGAATCCAATCGAGAATCTGTGGAAAGAACTGAAAACTGCTGTTCACAAATGCTCTCCATCCAACCTCACTGAGCTCGAGCTGTTTTGCAAGGAGGAATGGGAAAAAATGTCAGTCTCTCGATGTACAAAACTGATAGAGACATACCCCAAGCGACTTACAGCTGTAATCGCAGAAAAAGGTGGCGCTACAAAGTATTAACTTAAGGGGGCTGAATAATTTTGCACGCCCAATTTTTCAGTTTTTGATTTGTTAAAAAACTTTGAAATATCCAATAAATGTCGTTCCACTTCATGATTGTGTCCCACTTGTTGTTGATTCTTCACAAAAAAATACAGTTTTATATCTTTATGTTTGAAGCCTGAAATGTGGCAAAAGGTCGCAAAGTTAAAGGGGGCCGAATACTTTCGCAAGGCACTGTATATACAGAAACCCACAGAGAGCAAGCAATGCAGATGTAGAGACACGGTGGCTAGGGAAAAATTCCCTAGAAAAGCAGGAACCTAGGAAGAAACCTAGAGAGGAAGCAGGCTCCGAGGAGTGGCCAGTCCTTTTCTGGCTGTGCCGGGTGGAGATAAGAATACCAATAAGAGTGTTCTTCAAGATACAGTACATTGGACGGTGGTTATCTAAGTCAAAAGGATCTCTGTGCCACTTTCCCAGACTTAGAGATAACACCAGAAACAACTGTCAAGCAAAATCATCTAGGTTAATGATTCTGCAATAAGTGGGGCAGAGAGCTGCAGTAAGAAGAGATCAGGAGTTTGAGTTTATTTGTATTTTTACAGGGACAGTGCACATTTAATCAATGTTTCAGTAAAAGTGCCGGTTTTAGCCAGCCGGCTAATTTTCAACCGCAGTCCCTGGGCAGGTTATTAAAAACAATTACAATACAGACAATCATTGAGCAGTGAGCAACATAGGACAAGCAAGACATAGCATACAGACAGAGCAACATAGAACAAGCAAGACGTAGCATACAGACAGAGCAACATAGAACAAGCAAGACGTAGCCGTAGCATACAGACAGAGCAACATAGAACAAAAAGCAGCAAGACAAAATTCATAAAAGCAACAAAGTGTTTCCACACCTCACAGGCTACAGACAACAGACAACATGGATGCGGCAATAGACAGCTAGGGATTATGATCACAAATCTGATTGACCTTTAGCCATGTAGTCATGCATTTTGTGAAAGTGTGATAGGTGGTGCAGTTATGTGTGTCTGATGGCAGTGTATTCCAGACATGGGAAGCTCTCACAGAGAATGCAGATTTACTAAAGGTGCTTTTCCTTAAGGGAACTATACAGTCACCTCTCATGGCAGACCTTGTGGATCTGCTGCCATATGTTTGGGTTTTCTGTTTAACAAAAATACTGAGTGGAGGGGGAGGAGCCAGGCCATTTAGGATCTTGAATACAAGACATGCGTCAGTGTATTGCACAAGATTTTCCCAACTCAGGAGCTCATGCTTTCTGAGGATGTAACAGTGATGATGGCTATTGGGCTTCCTATCAAGCACTTTGAGAGCCTGTTTGTAGACAGACTGAATAGGTTTTAATGTTGTACAGCAAGCTTGGGCCCAACTAGTCAAGCAGTATGTTAAGTGGGGGAGTTTCATAGATTTGAAGTACAGTTTTTCTACCTCTGTAGTCAAACAATTTCATATAAATTGGAAATTAGCTAGGTTGAATTTGGTTATCTGAATTACCTTTTTCACATGCTTTTTAAAAGAGAGGTTGGAATCAAGTATGATGCCAAGGTACTTAAACTCAGATACCACCTGGAGCTTCTCCCCTGACACATAGACATCTGGTTCAGTAGCATCTGTTGCCCTCTTTGTGAAGAACATGCAAACAGTTTTTGTCACATTGAGATGCAAACACGAGTCACTGAGCCACTTTGTAACCTGGACCATTACAGTAGTGAGTTCTTGTGCAGCTTGTTGTTTGCTCTTTGCATGCACATATATCACTATATCATCTGCATACATTTGAACTTTAGACCCAGTACAGACAGAAGGCAGATCATTAATGTACAGGCTGAACAGGAGGGGCCCCAGTATTGACCCCGGGGGGACACCCACATCATAGCTAAGAGTTGGCGACAGCTCATTGCTCACTCTGACACTGAGTTCTGCCTTCAAGTTATGATTTCATCCATCTCAAGGCATCGGGGGAGAAGTTGAACTTGGACAATTTTGTGATGAGAATCTCATGGTTAACAGTATCAAAAGCCTTCCTTAGGTCCAGAAACACAGCCCCAACAATGCCCCCTTTGTCCATCTTGGACTTCACATTTTCCAGAAGAAAGCAGTTGGCCGTTTCTGTGGAGTGTTTCGCTCTGAAGCCAAACTGCATGGAGTGTAATGTGAAGGGGCTGTTGTTGAGGTGGGCAATCAGTTGTTCTGCTACACACTTTTCAACAACATTTGACACCACAGGTAGTATACTAATGGGCCTGTAGTTACTCACGTCAGCAGGGTCGCCTGATTTAAAGATGGCCGTTATTATGGCCGACTTCCATACCCTTGGAAACACCCCGAGACCAATAGATGTGTTGGTGACCTTAGTAATGGGGCCAATGAGTGACTCTTTGTAGTTTTTAAGTAAGGAGTCCAGCCCAAACACATCTTTGACTTTAGAGTTCTTTAGTGATGTAATCACCTTGTTCACCTTTGACTCAGAAACCGCAAGGAACATAGTACATCATATAGATAAAATGGTTGAAATTAAAATAGAGAATGTGTATCTGGGAGTGCATCGTTCCCTACAGTCTGTTTCGGAGGTGAATAAAGTACTCCCTCTAGTGGTATAACCAGGGATTGACATCTTTTTCTCAAACGTCTGAAGCACTGCCAGTCAGACGTCGTATCAGTCAATCTTAGCCCAAACTACATTTATTTTCAGTAAATTTCCAGGATTATCCTTTACTCTTAGTTTGTTTTACATGGAGCATGGTTTTCTGCAACAGTGTTAAATAGAGAAGTAAAACAAGTTAGAGCCTGATCCGAGTCACACCCTCCCAGTCACACAACCCGCAGATCAGAATTTGCTCATTCAAATTCCTAAAATGTTTCTCTGTAAGAATGTGTGGGCGGGATTTAGGTAGTTTAGCATTTCTTATGCGAGAAATGAGACACGGTTCACTGAGCACAATAGCAGGGATTCCAGTGCCTGTATATTTAGATTTTTAAGCATGTTTGAAGTTGGGGCGTGTTGGTTTAGTTATCAGCTGAGTTAGGCTGAAAGATATTTGTAATGAGCTAAATCTATCTGATACTGGCATCAACCAATCCAGATTAAAATCAACCAATATTAATAATTCAAATGTAGCATAGTGACTCAGATTTAATAATTCAGATTTAGCATAGTGACTCAGATTTAATAATTCAGATTTAGCATAGTGACTCAGATTTAATAATTCAGATTTAGCATAATAACTCAGATTGAATCATTCAGATTTAGCATAGTGACTCAGATTTAATAATTAAGATTTAGCATAGTGACTCAGATTTAATAATTCAGATTTAGCATAGTGACTCAGATTTAATAATTCAGATTTAGCATAATAACTCAGATTGAATCATTCAGATTTAGCATAGTGACTCAGATTTAATAATTAAGATTTAGCATAGTGACTCAGATTTAATCATTCAGATTTAGCATAGTGACTCAGATTTAATCATTCAGATTTAGCATAGTGACTCAGATTTAATCATTCAGATTTAGCATAGTGACTCAGATTTAATCATTCAGATTTAGCATAGTGACTCAGATTTAATCATTCAGATTTAGCATAGTGACTCAGATTTAATCATTCAGATTTAGCATAGTGACTCAGATTTAATCATTCAGATTTAGCATAGTGACTCAGATTTAATCATTCAGATTTAGCATAGTGACTCAGATTTAATCATTCAGATTTAGCATAGTGACTCAGATTTAATCATTCAGATTTAGCATAGTGACTCAGATTTAATCATTCAGATTTAGCATAGTGACTCAGATTTAATCATTCAGATTTAGCATAGTCTATCAGATTTATTAATTCAGATTTAGATCATAAGGTAGAGCCGAGGTGCCAGATCTATAACCCTTGTAACCAGTCAGATACACATCCGAATTCGACAAACTTCTTTAACCAAAATTCCATAAAAATCAGAATTTCCGCGTTGGTTTGAGAAGACAGAGGTACAATAAAATACCTTTTTCTAAATCAAACTTCTAGCATTTACATCAATCAGCTCAAAGTCGCAGCTGCAGGATTTCAGATCAGACGGAGTCTCGAAAATAACCATGCTATCTCTGTTCAGTAGGTAACCCTCTGTTTCAAGATGCCATAGAGCCGGCTTGAATTGGTATAGATACAAGATTTCCCAGGACTGTACCTTAAGCCCTATGCCTCAAACGAGGACATGACTTAAAACAAGAGTCAATGAGGGTTACCTGTTGCGGGCCAGGACTGAAATCCCGGTACTAATTTCTTAGTTACTGTGTATACTACTTAGTTACTATTTAGACTACGTAGTAGTTACTATGTAGACTATGTAGTAGTTACTATGTAGAATATGTAGTAGTTAGTATATAGTAGTGACTATGTAGTAGTTACTATGTAGAATATGTAGTAGTTAGTATATAGTAGTGACTATGTAGTAGTTACTATGTAGAATATGTAGTAGTTACTATGTAGATAATATAGTAGTGACTATGCAGTGGTTAGTATGTAGTAGTTAGTATATAGTAGTGACTATGTAGTAGTTACTATGTAGTAATTAGTATATAGTAGTTAGTATGTAGTAGTTAATATGTAGTAGTTAGTATGTAGTAGTTAGTATGTAGTAGTTAGTATATAGTAGTTTGAATGTAGTAGTACTCTAGTATGAAGTAGTTAACATGTAATAGTATGTAGTAGTACTGTAGTATGTAGTAGTTAGTATATAGCAGAGCTGTAATATGTAGTAGTTAGCATGTAGTAGTTAGTTTATAGTGGTTAGTAAATAGTAGTTAGATTATAGTAGTTAATATGTAGTAGTACTGTAGTATGTAGTAGTTAATATGTAGTAGTTATTATGTAGTAGTATTGTAAAACTGCAGTAAAAGTAAAACTGTAGTATGTAGTTGTACTATAGTATATAGTAAAACTGTAGTATGTAGTATTGTAATATGTAGTAAAACTGTAGTATTTAGTAGTTAGTATATAGTAGAACTGTAGTATGTAGTATTTAGTATATAGAACTGTAGTATGTAGTATATAGAACTGTAGTATATAGTAGTACAGTGGTATATAGTAGAACTGTAGTATGTAGTATTTAGTATATAGAACTGTAATATGTAGTAGTACAGTAGTATATAGTAGAACTGTAGTATGTAGTTGTACTATATTATATTGTAGAACTGTAGTATGTAGTACTGTAGTATATAGTAGAGCTGTGGTATTTAGTAGTTAGTATGTAGTAAAACTGTAGTATGTAGTATTTAGTATATAGAACTGTAGTATGTAGTATATAGAACTGTAGTATATAGTAGTACTGTAGTATATATTTGAACTGTAATATGTAGTATGTAGTAGTAGTTAGTAGGTAGAGGTACTGTAGTATGTAGTAATTAGTATATAATAGTTAGTATATAATAGTTAGTAGGTAGTAGTACTGTAGTATGTAGTAATTAGTATATAATAGTTAGTATATAATAGTTAGTGTGTAGTAGTACTGTAGTTAGTATTTAGTAGTTAGTATGTAGTAGTTAGTATATAGTAGTTAGTATATACTACCCCATGACTAACCCTAACCACCCCCGAGGCCTGAGCCCTAACCCTTACCACCCAGACCCTCTTCCAGGACGATAAGAACCCAATGCTCACCCTAAACCCAGACTACCTGGACTGTCGCCCTGACCCAGACCCTGCAGGAGACATGGGGCTGCCTGGCATTGTGTCCTTGGACCTAAAGCATATTGGATTGGGATAGATAGTGTAATGTAGTGGACAACACAATTACAAAGTGAATAGTTCATATTCAATGCACAGTATCCACATACATGATATTGGTAAGTGCTTGTCTAGCTAGAATAATCAGCTGTGACAGCACGGTTGGTAAGATTGAGGGTTCATTTGGACTTTAATCTTCTCCCTTCCTCTCTCCTGTGGTCCAGGGCTGGCTCTTCCTGTCTTACAAGGCCTTGACGTCCAGAGCTCCTGTGGTCCAGGGCTGGCTCTCCCTGTCTACGAGGCCTTAACGTCCAGAGCTCCTGTGGTCCAGGGCTGGCTCTCCCTGTCTACGAGGCCTTAACGTCCAGAGCTCCTGTGGTCCAGGGCTGCCTCTCCCTGTCTACGAGGCCTTAACGTCAAGAGCTCCTGTGGTCCAGGGCTGCCTCTCCCTGTCTACAAGGCCTTGACGTCCAGAGCTCCTGTGGTCCAGGGCTGCCTCTCCCTGTCTACAAGGCCTTGACGTCCAGAGCTCCTGTGGTCCAGGGCTGCCTCTCCCTGTCTACAAGGCCTTGACGTCCAGAGCTCCTGTGGTCCAGGGCTGCCTCTCCCTGTCTTACAAGGCCTTGACGTGAAGAGCTCCTGTGGTCCAGGGCTGCCTCTCCCTGTCTACAAGGCCTTGACGTCCAGAGCTCCTGTGGTCCAGGGCTACCTCTCCCTGTCTACAAGGCCTTGACGTCAAGAGCTCCTGTGGTCCAGGGCTGGCTCTCCCTGTCTTACAAGGCCTTAACGTCCAGAGCTCCTGTGGTCCAGGGCTGCCTCTCCCAGTCTACAAGGCCCGTGATGACTTCTACTGCCTGGCCACGGAAGACGACATCTGAAGAAGAAGAAGAGGAAGAAGCCCTACTCTTCAGAAGGAAACACTTTAATTCATCATGTTGTTTTGTATTCAGTCTATGAAATGCAGTTATATTCTCTCTCCAACAGTATCTGTTACTTCATAGTGTATATTTCCACACTTAAGGAAGTGTTACATTTGTAAAATATGAGTTATGGCCTTTAATCTTGTAACCAGTAATTCCAACTATAGTAGTTAATATCTAGTTCAACTAAATACAACACATAAGGGGTGAAATTGTTCAAATAAAAGGTTAGGGAAGAGCTGCATCGTTTAATTTACTGAGAGTTTCTTTGGATAATTTAAGATTTTTATCACAGATTTATTCTATTTGTGCATATTTTTAAATTTTTTCATTTGCATATTATTTATCGATTTACTTTTCTATCTAAAGTTCGATTTCAATTTATTACGTCAGCTAAAAACATTTTAAAGACATTATTGTCCATTCTGGCATCAGCCAAGGCACAAACAAGACCAGTCCCCTGCTTATTCCTCCCCGGCAACAAACAAGTGTGGCAATTGAACTCGATGTCAGTACACCAAACGTGTGAAGTTTCTCGTGCCCATCAGTTGTAATTGTCACAATGCGATCTATGTGATTCGCTGCCCGCGTGGCTTATTTTACCCAGGAGAAACTTCAAGGGAGTTAACGCAGTAGAATGTGTGAGCACCGAAGTGCCTTTCAACTGCTGACTCCACCAGCCCAGTCGTCCTCTTTTTTGTTTTGGAATTAGAACAAAGTCGGTGAAACCAAACGCGGTGGCTATGTTGACAAACACCTGAAAAGTCCAGAGAGACATTCTGGATCCCTTCCTTAGATACTTTAGTCCCCAGAGGTCTTAAAACTTCTTCGGGATCGGTGTCCTGTCCACGGGAGCTAACATAGGCTAATGCGATTAGCATGAGGTTGTAAATAACAAGAAAATCTCCCAGGACATAGACATATCAGATATTGGCAGAAAGCTTAAATTCTTGTTAATCTAACTGCACTGTCCAATTTACAGTAGCTATTACAGTGAAATAATACCATGCTATTGTTTGAGGAGAGTGCACAGTTATGAACTTAAAAAGTTATTAATAAACCAATTAGGCACATTTGGGCAGTCTTGATACAACATTTTGAACATAAATGCAATGGTTCATTGGATCAGTCTAAAACTTTTTTTTTTCTCGTGGACAAAATCTAAATTTCAACTGAGCTGGAGTAATACATGATGGCCTTTATATTGGATTTCAAAGAGGATGGTACAAAGAAAAGCAACAAAAGTTTTCTTTGTATTATCTTTTACCAGATCTATTGTGTTATATTCTCCTACATTCCTTTCACATTTCCACAAACTTCAAAACTTTCAAATGGTGCCAAGAATATGCATGTCCTTGCTTCAGGTCCTGAGCTACAGGCAGTTAGATTTGGGTATGTCATTTTAGATGTACATTTTTTTTTAAATGGCCAGATCCTTAAGAGGTTTTAATCTAGAGAAGAGATGCTTTTGTGAAGGGCCCCATCCCTTTGTTGGTTCAGTGACAACACCCCCCACCCCAACCCTATTTGCACTTCTTGTTTACACATGGAGGGAGATTACTAGGCCGCCATTGTAAGTAAGAATTTGTTCTTAACTGAAGTGCCTAGTTTCAATAAAGTTTTCACAAGCTCACTAACTGTGGTCCAAACCAGTTGTTAGACCTCTTTGCCTAAGCTTTTAATGTTTTTTGTTGATGTTATCCCTAGTTTTGCTTAGCCCTGTTGTATATTTTATAAAACCCAACATCCTTGTATTATATATACTGTTTTAGTAGTTGTATATCAATTCCGCATACTGCAGTTGAAAAAGCAGTTGTCCTGTATTTCAACACCAGGTGGAGACATTGATCACAGCACACCCTGAGTACCAGCCTGAATGGGCTACCACACTGGCTCCTCATTAGCACCACCAGCTGAAGAGTTTTGTCCCTAATTGTCTTCCTTATGCCCTATGTGAACTCTGGCCCAACCTACTAGACTAACCCTTATATCTGGCCCAACCTACTAGACTAACCCTTATATCTGGCCCAACCTACTAGACTAACCCTTATATCTGGCCCAACCTACTAGACTAACCCTTATATCTGGCCCAACCTACTAGACTAACCCTTATATCTGGCCCAACCTACTAGACTAACCCTTATATCTGGCCCAACCTACTAGACTAACCCTTATCTGGCTCAACCTAATAGACTAACCCTTATATCTGGCCCAACCTACTAGACTAACCCTTATCTGGCCCAACCTACTAGACTAACCCTTATATCTGGCCCAACCTACTAGACTAACTCTTATGTCTGTAATATTCCATCCATCCTCTCTGAGAACCAGCTAGTATGCAAACAAGGACAGGGCTGAGAACTCACAGGTAGTGTTTGAAAGCAACAGTCCTACTCAGTCGCAGTTCACACTGAATAAATTGAACTCAACCACTGAAAACAGATTTAATTCAATAGGGTTTTCAGTACATGTATCTAAAACCATCCGTTGAAAAAAACGATAAACCTATAATTCAAAAATGTTCGGGGTCAGAAAAAGGATCAAATGAAAGAAAACCACGTATATTGGTGGATTTACTCTAATCTGGTATATTATTTAGGGTTAGGAAAGTATTTATGAAAAATAAAAACAGGTTTGGAACGCCTTTACCCACAAAATATCTGATTCATCTTGAAAGTTGCCTTATTCAATTGTTAAATCCATGAAATATTGAAAGGTGAGGAAAGTGATAGGAGTTGAACAGTAGTCTATATAGTAGTCTATACATTTACCAGTGGCGTCAGGTGACGTTTAAGATGGAGTACTGCTATTTTTTTTAATGAGCATGGCCGTATACTTTTATAATATACAGTCATTAAGCAGTTTAGCAGTTACACCGACAGGCCCCTTTGCAATAAATGAATAAAACCAAAAGCTTACCTTGACTTGGAAGAGTTCCGGTGTTGGATAGCCAGATAGCTAACATAGCATCCCTCTCTGTTTGATAGCCAGATAGCTAACATAGCATCCCTCTCTGTTTGATAGCCAGATAGCTAACATAGCATCCCTCTCTGTTTGATAGCCAGATAGCTAACATAGCATCCCTCTCTGTTTGATAGCCAGATAGCTAACATAGCATCCCTCTCTGTTTGATAGCCAGATAGCTAACATAGCACCCCTCTCTGTTGGATAGCCATAGCCAGCTAGGTAACATAGCATCCCTCTCTGTTGGATAGCCATAGCCAGCTAGGTAACATAGCATCCCTCTCTGTTTGATAGCCAGCTAGGTAACATAGCATCCTTCTCTGTTGGATAGCCATAGCCAGCTAGGTAACATAGCATCCCTCTCTGTTGGATAGCCATAGCCAGCTAGGTAACATAGCATCCCTCTCTGTTTGAGCCGGGTGTTTGAGTAGACTAAACTAGCTAGCTGCATTCGCTAACTAAAAAAATATTAAATGTAGCTAGCTCTCACTTTATCTTGCTTCGCCTTCATTAAAAAAATAAAACATTGTTCAAAACTGTTAATCTATTGTCTTTTTCTCTCTTTGAGACAAACTACTCACCACATTTTATGCTGCAGTGCTAGCTAGCTGTAGCTTATGCTTTCAGTACTAGAATCGTTCTCTGATTCTTTGATTGGGTGGACAACATGTCAGTTCATCCTGCAAGAGCTCTGATAGGTTGAAGGACGTCCTCCCGAAGTTGTCATAAGTACAGTGTAAGTCAATGGAAGGGGGTGAGAACCATAAGCCTCCTAGGTTTTCTATTGAAGTCAATGTCCCTGAAGCTAGCTGTCCTCAAGCTACACCATGGTGCTACCCTACAGAGTGCAGCTGAGGCCTTCATTGCAAAACAGTGTGTTTTAATAAATAATTTGGTGACGTGAATATATTTAGTATAGATATATCTAAAAAGGCTACGTTTTATTTTTGTTTCACAAAAAAACAAACATCTGCAATTCACTGATGAGGATGGTCCTACTCTGAGGAGCCTCCACTGAAATCTACCCTAATACTCCTCACTAATCATAGCTACAGAAGCCCCTAGTTTGGGTCTCCACATTTCATATCTGCAAGTTATAATTACCAGCATTTCATTAACTTCACTGTGGAAAAGGTGATATGCTTCCGTTTGCTGCTATGTGACTGGTTTCACATTTGTCTCCAGCGATCAGAAGGTAAACTAGATCAAAAATAATTGTATTTTATATTTACAATCCACTTATCCAAACAGCTTACTCATTTACCTCTTAACAATAGCTCTTATCAAAACAGTGCCTTGCGAAAGTATTCGGCCCCCTTGAACTTTGCGACCTTTTGCCACATTTCAGGCTTCAAACATAAAGATATAAAACTGTATTTTTTTGTTAAGAATCAACAACAAGTGGGACACAATCATGAAGTGGAACGACATTTATTGGATATTTCAAACTTTTTTAACAAATCAAAAACTGAAAAATTGGGCGTGCAAAATTATTCAGCCCCCTTAAGTTAATACTTTGTAGCGCCACCTTTTGCTGCGATTACAGCTGTAAGTCGCTTGGGGTATGTCTATCAGTTTTGCACATCGAGAGACTGAAATTTTTTCCCATTCCTACTTGCAAAACAGCTCGAGCTCAGTGAGGTTGGATGGAGAGCATTTGTGAGCAGCAGTTTTCAGTTCTTTCCACAGATTCTCGATTGGATTCAGGTCTGGACTTTGACTTGGCCATTCTAACACCTGGATATGTTTATTTTTGAACCATTCCATTGTAGATTTTGCTTTATGTTTTGGATCATTGTCTTGTTGGAAGACAAATCTCCGTCCCAGTCTCAGGTCTTTTGCAGACTCCATCAGGTTTTCTTCCAGAATGGTCCTGTATTTGGCTCCATCCATCTTCCCATCAATTTTAACCATCTTCCCTGTCCCTGCTGAAGAAAAGCAGGCCCAAACCATGATGCTGCCACCACCATGTTTGACAGTGGGGATGGTGTGTTCAGGGTGATGAGCTGTGTTGCTTTTACGCCAAACATAACGTCTTGCAGTAGTTTATGTGTCGGGGGGCTAGGGTCAGTTTGTTATATCTGGAGTACTTCTCCTGTCCTATTCGGTGTCCTGTGTGAATCTAAGTGTGCGTTCTCTAATTCTCTCCTTCTCTCTTTCTCTCTCTCGGAGGACCTGAGCCCTAGGACCATGCCCCAGGACTACCTGACATGATGACTCCTTGCTGTCCCCAGTCCACCTGGCTGTGCTGCTGCTCCAGTTTCAACTGTTCTGCCTTATTATTATTCGACCATGCTGATCATTTATGAACATTTGAACATCTTGGCCATGTTCTGTTATAATCTCCACCCGGCACAGCCAGAAGAGGACTGGCCATCCCACATATGCTCTCTCTAATTCTCTCTTTCTTTCTCTCTCTCGGAGGACCTGAGCCCTAGGACCATGCCCCAGGAATACCTGACATGATGACTCCTTGCTGTCCCCAGTCCACCTGACTGTGCTGCTGCTCCAGTTTCAACTATTATGCCTTATTATTATTCGACCATGCTGGTCATTTATGAACATTTGAACATCTTGACCATGTTTTGTTATAATCTCCACCCGGCACAGCCAGAAGAGGACTGGCCACCCCACATAGCCTGGTTCCTCTCTAGGTTTCTTCCTAGGTTTTGGCCTTTCTAGGGAGTTTTTCCTAGCCACCGTGCTTCTTCACCTGCATTGCTTGCTGTTTGGGGTTTTAGGCTGGGTTTCTGTACAGCACTTTGAGATATCAGCTGATGTACGAAGGGCTATATAAAATAAATTTGATTGAAAATGAATTTGATTTGATTGATTGCATTGTTGCCAAAAAGTTTCATCTGACCAGAGCACCTTCTTCCACATGTTTGGTGTGTCTCCCAGGTGGCTTGTGGCAAACTTTAAACAACACTTTTTATGGATATCTTTAAGAAATGGCTTTCTTCTTGCCACTCTTCCATAAAGGCCAGATTTGTGCAATATACGACTGATTGTTGTCCTATGGACAGAGTCTCCCACCTCAGCTGTAGATCTCTGCAGTTCATCCAGAGTGATCATGGGCCTCTTGGCTGCATCTCTGATCAGTCTTCTCCTTGTATGAGCTGAAAGTTTAGAGGGACGGCCAGGTCTTGGTAGATTTGCAAGTGGTCTGATACTCCTTCCATTTCAATATTATCGCTTGCACAGTGCTCCTTGGGATGTTTAAAGCTTGGGAAATCTTTTTGTATCCAAATCCGGCTTTAAACTTCTTCACAACAGTATCTCGGACCTGCCTGGTGTGTTCCTTGTTCTTCATGATGCTCTCTGCGCTTTTAACGGACCTCTGAGACTATCACAGTGCAGGTGCATTTATACGGAGACTTGATTACACACAGGTGGATTGTATTTATCATCATTAGTCATTTAGGTCAACATTGGATCATTCAGAGATCCTCACTGAACTTCTGGAGAGAGTTTGCTGCACTGAAAGTAAAGGGGCTGAATAATTTTGCACGCCCAATTTTTCAGTTTTTAGATTTGTTAAAAAAGTTTGAAATATCCAATAAATGTCGTTCCACTTCATGATTGTGTCCCACTTGTTGTTGATTCTTCACAAAAAAATACAGTTTTATATCTTTATGTTTGAAGCCTAAAATGTGTCAAAAGGTCGCAAAGTTCAAGGGGGCCGAATACTTTCGCAAGGCACTGTAGCTCTTATCCATAGCTCTTATGCCATCGGCCCCATAGAGTAGTTATTTAGGAAGCAAGTTCATTTGTAGATCAGTCGGTCTGTCAGAGTCGATGCTCTCAAAACACGGCCACTTTCAGTCTTCTGCATGGAGCTGAAATGCTGATCGATCCTGTTATGAAAGAGCAGAAGTTTTTCTCTGAACACGTGACCTGACCAGCAGAAGCCCAGAAGGCCCAGAAGTTGTTCTCTGAACACGTGACCTGACCAGCAGAAGCCCAGAAGGCCCAGAAGTTGTTCTCTGAACACGTGACCTGACCAGCAGAAGCCCAGAAGGCCCAGAAGTTTTTCATATCACATTTAATGCATGTCCAATAAAACACCCTGACCCTGGTTGACGTGAAACCTCAAAAGAACATCTATTATCTATTCTCACACTCGCTAACCAAACTCCTTCAGTGACGTCAGCTTTATTAGTTACAAATGACACAGATTTATTCGACCTGCAGTTAACACTCAAAAAGTACATTGTAAAAATAGTTGTTGATTATTTTTTTCACACCGTAAATGTAAATAAGAATGGTCTCAGTCTAATGACGGACACAAAGCAGTTGTTTGTCTTCTCTTTGATGTAAAACAAAAAAAAGTTTAAGCCACTGTGTAAAGCTTTTAAAAGCAATCGCATGATTCCCTTTCTGAGTCATTATTGTAGGTCATTCATGCAGGTGTCAGTAGTTCAGTTTTTCCACACATCCATAAAAACATACATTCAGTTCTAATTTATAACTCATTATAACTCAGTGATACTGTGGTTTATAACTCATTATAACTCTCAGTGATACTCTGGGTTTATAACTCATTATAACTCTCAGTGATACTCTGGTTTATAACTCATTATAACTCTCAGTGATACTCTGGTTTATAACTCTCAGCGATACTCTGGTTTATAACTCATAACTCTCAGAGATACTCTGGTTTATAACTCATTATAACTCTCAGTGATACTCTGGTTTATAACTCTCAGCGATACTCTGGTTTATAACTCATAACTCTCAGAGATACTCTGGTTTATAACTCATTATAACTCTCAGTGATACTCTGGTTTATAACTCTCAGCGATACTCTGGTTTATAACTCTCAGCGATACTCTGGTTTATATCTCATTATAGCTCAGTGATACTCTGGTTTATAACTCTCAGTGATACTCTGGTTTATATCTCATTATAGCTCAGTGATACTCTGGTTTATAACTCTCAGCGATACTCTGGTTTATATCTCATTATAGCTCAGTGATACTCTGGTTTTGTCTGAGAAATAAACAACACCAAACTAATAGAAAACACAATGAACAACATCAATAATTCAACCCTTCAGCAAAAGTAAAAAGCACCAGTGATAGCAAACCATCCCTTTACTAGCAGTGTTGTGTTGTGACAATGGCCATAAGTGTAGGCTATAACAGCACAAACTGATCTGGGACCAGGGTTAACAAAATGGGGGGCCTAAAGTCGTTGGGATTGTGTCAAACCACGCTTGCTAAGGCAGGAGAAATGAGTCATAGCATTATTGGTTACAGCAGACTGATTGGTTACATTGAGAAAAAAAAAGTCCCTGATTCCATCATATAGAACATACAGCACTCAAAGCTACAGCATTGAATACATATTAAACTCAACATATAGCATTGACTACATATTAAACTCAACATATAGCATTGACTACATATTAAACTCAACATATAGCATTGAATACATATAAACTCAACATATAGCATTGAATAGATACGGTATTCAAGCTCACAAGGAAAAGGGGGTACGTTATCATCATAGTCCACCATTAAGGTCGTCCCTAAACAGGTTCCATCTTTGTCGTCACTATGCACTGTAGTACAGTTCATCCAACTCCATGTGTGCGTAAGTAGGAAGTAGCCCAAGGAGCAATGTTTTCAGTTGTACAGACCAGTCTTTGACCACTGAAGTGATCAGACACGTTTCCAGACGCTTGGCAGAAGGAGAGAGAGAGAGAGAGAGAGAGACATTGTATCTGTTCCTCTTCTTTTTTTTTTTAGATTGTCATGTCTGCAAAGTCTGGTCGTGTGAACCCTTTCTGTAAAACACAAACACGAGAGACATTTTGTCAGGGCATATATCAAAGTATGTATTATACTGTTAGCTTTGTCCCAGATTTGTTTGTCCAGAATGACAATGACAACTGTGTATAAGTCTTGAATTAGAAAGAAAAAAAAATGTATTTTTGTCAACTCCGTAAAACATTAACTCTGTCAGAGTGCTGAAAGATCTGATAGAATTTTTATGTTTTCATTTTCCATATTTTACAAATGTTTGTATTGAACTTACATTTTTAGAGGCAAAAATTTGAGGTCTGTGTTGAGTATTTGTTGTTAACTCAATCACTGACTAACCGCCCTCAGAGGAAAACAAAGACCTAAAAACTCTCTTTTGGTATTTGTTTCATTAGTCCATCGTTGCAAAACCTGATCTGGGACCAGGCTAACATACTGATCTGGGACCAGGCTAACATACGGATCTGGGACCAGGCTAACATACTGATCTGGGACCAGGCTAACATACTGATCTGGGACCAGGCTAACATACGGATCTGGGACCAGGCTAACATACGGATCTGGGACCAGGCTAACATACTGATCTGGGACCAGGCTAACATACTGATCTGGGACCAGGCTAACATACTGATCTGGGACCAGGCTAACATACTGATCTGGGACCAGGCTAACATACTGATCTGGGACCAGGCTAACATACTGATCTGAGACCAGGCTAACATACTGATCTGGGACCAGGCTAACATACTAACATACTGATCTGAGACCAGGCTAACATACTGATCTGAGACCAGGCTAACATACTGATCTGAGACCAGGCTAACATACTGATCTGGGACCAGGCTAACATACTGATCTGGGACCAGACTAACATACTGATCTGGGACCAGGCTAACATACTGATCTGAGACCAGGCTAACATACTGATCTGGGACCAGGCTAACATACTAACATACTGATCTGGGACCAGGCTAACATACTGATCTGGGACCAGGCTAACATACTGATCTGAGACCAGGCTAACATACTGATCTGGGACCAGGCTAACATACTGATCTGGGACCAGGCTAACATACTGATCTGGGACCAGGCTAACATACTGATCTGGGACCAGGCTAACATACTGATCTGGGACCAGGCTAACATACTGATCTGGGACCAGACTAACATACTGATCTGGGACCAGGCTAACATACTGATCTGAGACCAGGCTAACATACTGATCTGGGACCAGGCTAACATACTAACATACTGACCTGGGACCAGGCTAACATACTGATCTGAGACCAGGCTAACATACTGATCTGAGACCAGGCTAACATACTGATCTGGGACCAGGCTAACATACTGATCTGGGACCAGACTAACATACTGATCTGGGACCAGGCTAACATACTGATCTGGGACCAGGCTAACATACTGATCTGGGACCAGACTAACATACTGATCTGGGACCAGGCTAACATACTGATCTGAGACCAGGCTAACATACTGATCTGGGACCAGGCTAACATACTAACATACTGATCTGGGACCAGGCTAACATACTGATCTGGGACCAGGCTAACATACTGATCTGAGACCAGGCTAACATACTGATCTGGGACCAGGCTAACATACTGATCTGGGACCAGGCTAACATACTGATCTGGGACCAGGCTAACATACTGATCTGGGACCAGGCTAACATACTGATCTGGGAACAGGCTAACATACTGATCTGGGATCAGGCTAACATACTGATCTGAGACCAGGCTAACATACTGATCTGGGACCAGGCTAACATACTGATCTGGGACCAGGCTAACATACTGATCTGGGACCAGGCTAACATACTGATCTGGGACCAGGCTAACATACTAACATACTGACCTGGGACCAGGCTAACATACTGATCTGAGACCAGGCTAACATACTGATTTGAGACCAGGCTAACATACTGATCTGAGACCAGGCTAACATACTGATCTGGGACCAGGCTAACATACTAACATACTGACCTGGGACCAGGCTAACATACTGATTTGAGACCAGGCTAACATACCCATCTGGGACCAGGCTAACATACTGATCTGAGACCAGGCTAACATACTGATCTGGGACCAGGCTAACATACTGATCTGGGACCAGGCTAACATACTGATCTGGGACCAGGCTAACATACTGATCTGGGACCAGGCTAACATACTGATCTGGGACCAGGCTAAAATACTGATCTGGGACCAGGCTAACATACTAACATACTGATCTGGGACCAGGCTAACATACTAATATCATGATCTGAGACCAGGCTAACATACTGATCTGGGACCAGGCTAACATACTAACATACTGATCTGGGACCAGGCTAACATACTGATCTGGGACCAGGCTAACATACTAACATACTGATCTGGGACCAGGCTAACATACTAACATACTGATCTGGGACCAGGCTAACATACTAACATACTGATCTGGGACCAGGCTAACATACTAACATACTGATCTGGGACCAGGCTAACATACTAACATACTGATCTGGGAACAGGCTAACATACTGATCTGGGATCAGGCTAACATACTGATCTGGGACCAGGCTAACATACTAACATACTGATCTGGGACCAGGCTAACATACTGTGTGTGAACATTGAACCTCAGAAAAGGATAGTAAACTGTGTCAAGTAAAAAATGCAGTGCTCGTGACCTTTGAGCTTGACACACACAGCCTGTACACTAACTCATGTTGCTGTCTAATGTCCATAAGGTGTAACAACCCCATCAGAGATGTTCTAACAGAACTCAGTCCCAAGGAATTTATTACACGTGACAGTGGAACATGTTTGGAATTGTTTCTTTTATGACAAACTGTTCAAATAGTTCTACTGAAGAAAAAAAAAACATTCCATGGAGAAGAAGCATGCAGGTACTGTAGAGGAAGGTAGATATTATGTTGGGTGTGTTGGGACTTGTTCACCAGGAAATCACTTTAGATAGAGAGAGCTGCACCCTTTTAGGTAGGGCTAACCACAAATCTAAAACAGCAATCATTCTAGCAAGCCTCTCCCTAAGTGTGTGTGTGTGTGTGTGTCTGCTTACAAAAGCATATATCGTGGGTTTGATTCCCGCTGGGGCCACCCATATGTAAAATCTACGCATGCATGTCGCTTTGGATAAAAGAGTCTGCTAAATGGCAGATATTTCTATATACTACTGTGTGTGAGCATACGGATTACATTAAGTAGGAACCAAAACATCTAGGTTAAGTGTAATGTGCTGTTTTACAGGGTCAGTCATAGTAGTACAACGCCCCTGGAGCAAAGGTTAAGTGCCTTGCTCAAGGACACGTGTTCACCTGGTGGGGCTCAGGTATTCGGACCTCTCGGTGACTTTCCCAACGCTCTAACCATCAGATTACCGGCTGCCCAACCGTTAGGGGTCTATCTTCTTTTCATTGAACCCTCCCTATCCTCAAGGCTGGTTAACGGAATGCAAAACAACGTCACACACACACACACACACACACACACACACACACACACACACACACACACACACACACACACACACACACACACACACACACACACACACACACACACACACACACACACACACACACAGGAATGAGGGTTGGGTTCTACAGTCACCCATTCACTTCGAGGTGAACGATTAGGTGAGAGTTTCCCAGCTTTATATCTAAGCACTGATAAATTACTTTACAACGTGTGTGTGTGTGTATGTGTGTGTGTTTGTGTACATGCATGCATGTGAATGACAGATAAACAGCTCTGACTCTTTACCAGACAAAAGGAGACAGCAGACCACTCTACTGTAGTTGAAAGCTCTGACTCTCTACCAGACACTAGGAGACAGCAGACAGCTCTACTGTAGTTGAAAGCTCTGACTCTCTACCAGACAAGAGGAGACAGCAGACAGCTCTACTGTAGTTGAAAGCTCTGACTCTCTACCAGACAAGGGGAGACAGCAGACAGCTCTACTGTAGTTGAAAGCTCTGACTCTCTACCAGACACTAGGAGACAGCAGACAGCTCTACTGTAGTTGAAAGCTCTGACTCTCTACCAGACAAGAGGAGACAGCAGACAGCTCAACTGTAGTTGAAAGTAGAGCAACAGGAGATGAATTTTACAGGGAATCCCCTCCCTACTCATTATTAACCAATGTCCACAGGAATTTGGGTTCCTCATATTGTATTCACACAGTTTTTTCAGACTTTGAGAGATGTTACATGAACAATAAGCTCCTCTGATAGTGTCTGAACATTATATCATGTGATGCATCAGTGCTACCTATAGAACGCTTCCTCCTGACTGTTTCTGTGATTCACACAGCCGTGTTAGCACCCCCTCCAAACCAAATTACCCAGCAATGAGGCAAGAGATTCTTCTCAAACTCCTCTCTACCAGTACAACACGTGTTCTGTCCTTAGTGTCCCCTCCTCTCTACCATTCTCCAGTAGTCTGTGATCCTCCTCTCTACCATTCTCCAGTAGTCTGTGATCCTCCTCTCTACCATTCTCCAGTAGTCTGTGATCCTCCTCTCTACCATTCTCCAGTAGTCTGTGATTCTCCTCTCTACCATTCTCCAGTAGTCTGTGATCCACCTCTCTACCATTCTCCAGTAGTCTGTGATCCTCCTCTCTACCATTCTCCAGTAGTCTGTGATTCTCCTCTCTACCATTCTCCAGTAGTCTGTGATCCACCTCTCTACCATTCTCCAGTAGTCTGTGATCCTCCTCTCTACCATTCTCTAGTGATCTGTGATCCTCCTCTACCATTATCCAGTAGTCTGTGAACCTCCTCTCTACCATTCTCCAGTAGTCTGTGATCCTCCTCTCTACAATTATCCAGTAGTCTGTGATCCTCCTCTCTACCATTCTCTAGTGGTCTGTGATCTTCCTCTCTACCTTTCTCTAGTGGTCTATGATCCTCCTCTCTACCATTCTCTAGTAGTCTATGATCCTCCTCTCTACCATTCTCCAGTAGTCTGTGATCCTCCTCTCTACCATTCTCCAGTAGTCTGTGATCCTCCTCTCTACCATTCTCCAGTAGTCTATGATCCTCCTCTCTACCATTCTCCAGTAGTCTGTGATCCTCCTCTCTACCATTCTCTAGTAGTCTATGATCCTCCTCTCTACCATTCTCCAGGGGTGTTTCTCACCTGTTTGTAGTCCTTGTGCAGCTTCTTGTATTGGAACATGTTGCAGAGGACTGTGGCCGCTGCTTTGGCTGCTTTCAGCTTCCCAGGACTACAAGAGAGACAACACAAAGACCAGGATATGAACTAGCAGGACTACAAGAGAGACAACACAAAGACCAGGTTAAGAACTAGCAGGACTACAAGAGAGACAACATAAAGACCAGGATATGAACTAGCGGGACTACAAGAGAGACAACATAAAGACCAGGATATGAACTAGCAGGACTACAAGAGAGACAACATAAAGACCAGGATATGAACTAGCAGGACTACAAGAGAGACAACATAAAGACCAGGATATGAACTAGCAGGACTACAAGAGAGACAACACAAAGACCAGGATATGAACTAGCAGTTGGACTGTGATTCGCTCTAATTGCAGGAAAGTGTAGAGTGGGAGCAACAGAAGACAGAGAAAATGACAAGGTGCCGTTGAGGAACTAGAGCAAGCACACTTGTCGTTGTTTTGTTTTGTAAAGCAAATCTGCATTCCCGCCATCACACAATTACTGTTGTTGTTTGCGCAATCCAAACAACAACAACAAACGGTCCGTTATAGATCTCAATCTGGGTCAGGTGAGCATCATTTGACTGTTCTATTGCTAAGGTAACTAGCTAAGTTCTACGTTCTAAAGTTCTACGTTCTAAAGTTCTACGGTCTAAAGTTCTACGTTCTACGTTCTAAAGTTCTACGTTCTAAAGTTCTATGTTCTAAAGTTCTAAAGTTCTACATTCTAAAGTTCTACGTTCTAAAGTTCTACGTTCTAAAGTTCTATGTTCTAAAGTTCTAAAGTTCTAAAATACGATCCTACAGTGTTAGGCGTCACAAGGCAATTCAGAGAAACACAATCATTTTGGTGCACACAGAAAGGACAAGACGTTGGGACAACATGATTCTCTATGACATTTTTGTCAAAAAAATGAGTTTGTCACATATAATTGACCTTAAGATTGTTTTTCTTATGTCTGTGGAGTTAGATTTGTTTTTTAAAGTACATTTTAAGTGAAGAAAATAATGAAAAACTAGAAAGATCTATCTGCATGAAACTATTTTGAACTTGGGCACTATAAGGTTATATCTGCAATCCAATCACAAGCCTGAACAAATACAGACGGACCAATCAGAACACGTCTTTGCCATCTGCCTCTAAATAAAAAAAACACAGACAGAAATCTTAACGTAATTGATTGTCGTCACATCGTTGTTCAGTGATGACAGTAATTAGTCTGATGATCATAATACAATTCCTAAAGTATTTGATGATGTGTTCTGACTCTTTCTTGGTAAAAAAAAAAGACTGTTATTCTATCATGTTTGTATTCAAATAGCTACAGTTTTGTTAAAAACGAAACATGTCTGACTCAGGATTCAGGATTGTCAGCCCGATTACAGCTGAACCCAGATGAACATTTCAGAGACATCTGGTTTTATCTGCGACCGTATCCTCCTGAAAAACCCACACATTTACAAATGACTCAGGATTTTAATACTCTGCACTCTTTAGCTACCTTTAAGGTGAAGACTATAATGGGTTATTCACTACAAAACAGTTGTGAGATCTGAGATGTGAAAGCGTTGCTGCTCAATATCTCAGAACTATGCTTTGCAGAGATAAAACCTTCCGAGTCTCATGACTTCCTAGTCCCAAGGTCACGAGGAGTCATGAGTGCATTCAGGAGCGTGTTCCGGCGGCAAATTGTCTTCACAATAGACAAACATAGGCTCATTCTGTTCAGAACAACCCAGGGGTTATGACCCCAAGGGATCTTGTAACTGTTCATCAGACATGGTGGTCATAAACGTTGGCACTGGTATTATGACATCAGTTTTATGATTTGGAAATGTGAAGTGCATATTTGGGACTCGGGTGTTTTGGCTTGTTTGATGTCAAAGTGGTATTTATTATAATCCTCAACGTTTCATCTTTTCAAAATACACATAGTCGTCTTAATTTACAGCATTTCCCCTCACTCAGACGACAACAAATGTGCAAAAGTTGCCCAATTAGCAAGGAGGGATGAGGGGGGACAACTTGTCAACCCTGTTACTTTATAGGCACTTATTATAGTCATTTTTTAAAAAATGTATCTTCTTGAGATGTGAAAATATGTTTTTTATGAAGTTAAACATGTGCTCTTTATGACAGAATGAAGTCAAACATTACACTTCTTAAAAAATGTGCACGGAATCGGTGGAACGACCCAGCAGCAAGAAACACCGCTACCGATATTTCTCCCTATCCCGTACCTGCTGTCGTTGGAGTTCTTGATGGCCACCAGTTTTTGCAGCCCGTCAAAGAAAGTGATGTCCCGGGCTGCGACGGAGCTGCAGGTCACCAGGTGGTTCAACGCTCCACAGATGTTGACCACCACGTCGCTGGACGGCTCCTTCTGTTGACCGTCAGCAGGCAGCTTGTCCACCAGGTTGTTCACTGTCTTGGTTGCTAGAAGGAGAAAAAAAAGAAGGGTTGATCAAATTTAATTCATCCCACACGGCAGTCAAATCCCCCCCCCTGAAATAGACAGATATGGCTTTTGTTAGTCTTCTTGTGTTTGTTTTGGTCCTTGCTCTGGTTTGTTAATAACACATATCTCACATTGACGTCCTTGAATTGCTCGCCTTTCTCTCAAAGCTTATATGGAGGATGAGGTTCAGAGGCAATCAAGGATTTGATATAAAAAGGGTCCTGGTTACTGACCCATGGCGTTCTTGTCCTTGGCATGGCGTGACAGGTTTCTGAGGAAGCCGGTGAGGGATCTCAGCTCCAGGTCATTATTGGTCCTCAGTTTGTCCAACATCACAGGAAGCATCCTCTCTTGCTCGAGAGCCACACGACTCAGCACCCCCGCCCACTGAGGAGGAAAAGAGAGAAAGGTCTTTCTGCGTTAGTATTTCTCAAACTAATGACAGTCCCCCCCCCACCCCCACAAATCCCGTTTTGCTCTGTCTGAAGTAAACCCTTATGTGCAACTGATCATTGGGCTTATTTTCTTATGAGTTAATTACACCCTGTAGAAAGGCAAGGTACCCACAGGGGTTCTAGTACCCCAGCTAGAGAGAGACACTGCCGTCGTTCTATGAATGCTGAGTGAACTATAGAGATCACTGATGTGAGTGATGTCAGTTGCAGTTGTCATTGTCAGGTGACCAAGTCCGGTACAAAACAATCACTATCAGTGGCCTGGTCACATATCAGTGGCCTGGTCACATATCAGTGGCCTGGTCACATATCAGTGGCCTGGTCACATATCAGTGGCCTGGTCACATATCAGTGGCCTGGAGCACATATCAGTGGTCTGGTCACATATCAGTGGCCTGGAGCACATATCAGTGGCCTGGTCACATATCAGTGGCCTGGTCACATATCAGTGGCCTGGTCACATATCAGTGGCCTGGTCACATATCAGTGGCCTGGTCACATATCAGTGGCCTGGTCACATATCAGTGGCCTGGTCACAGAGGCTTCACGGATAGTATGAGGAGCCTGTTTATGATCCCCTAGTTTATCTGGCACAGGGTGGTGAGGTGAGATGACTCCATAGTCTAAGTCTATCTGACACCGCCAGGGGACGGGTGGGGAGTTGAGATGACCACATAGTCTAAGTCTATCTGACACCGCCAGGGGACGGGTGGGGAGTTGAGATGACTCCATAGTCTATCTGACACCGCCAGGGGACGGGTGGGGAGTTGAGATGACTCCATAGTCTATCTGGCACCGCCAGGGGACGGGTGGGGAATTGAGATGACTCCATAGTCTATCTGACACCGCCAGGGGATGGGTGGGGAGTTGAAATGACTCCATAGTCTATCTGGCACCGCCAGGGGACGGGTTGTGAGGTTTGAGATGGTGACGAGAGAAGGACCATTGGCAGTGGGAATTATAAACACTCACTCTCTTGTCTCCAGCTGTGATGTTCTGCAGGGCCCCGGCTGCAGCCTCGCGGGTGGTGGAGTTGAACTCACAGCCCTGCAGCACGCGGTTATACAGCCCCACCACCTGGGGGTGCCACAGCCACTCCAGACCCTTGGGCACGCGGGCCACCTCCGTGAATGTAACCAGGTCCTGGTTCATCTTCTGTAAAAAGGAAAAGGTCAGGGGTCAATGTGATACAGGACTTCCGTTTAGACACGGACAGGGTCATTCTGAAGACCACCAAGACTACGGTTTAACTGCTAAACTGACAGAAGAAGAAGAAGATTGACACTGTGATACATACATTTTTTACTTTCTTGCTCTGAGGCGTGAAGCAACCAATGGCTTCACTCCTGCTGGTGTCCTGGCCTCTGGTTGGTCCTTCCAGACGTAGCATGGCCGAGGGCGGGATCTCACTGTACAGCTGATAGGAGAGGTTCCTCATAACACACACTGCGTTCTCCACTCCCTGGACACACACACACACAAGTTGAATAGATTTTAATACCAAAGTCCAACATGTGAGGCTTTCACATGAACAAATGTACCATAGAATGTTGAGTATATATTTAATTCCCATGACGACACGTTCGACACCTGATCGAAGAAAAACACTGAAGGTACAGTTACGCATTGTGACAATTGTTCTGCAAATACCACACGGCTAAGTAACTTTCCTACCTTGTACTCCAGTCCACTATCTGCACTCCAGTCCACTATCTGCACTCCAGTCCACTATCTGCACTCCAGTCCACTATCTGCACTCCAGTCCACTATCTGCACTCCAGTCCACTATCTGCACTCCAGTCCACTATCTGTACTCCAGTCCACTATCTGTACTCCAGTCCACTATCTGTACTCCAGTCCACTATCTGTACTCCAGTCCACTATCTGTACTCCAGTCCACTATCTGTACTCCAGTCCACTATCTGCACTCCAGTCCACTATCTGCACTCCAGTCCACTATCTGCACTCCAGTCCACTATCTGTACTCCAGTCCACTATCTGTACTCCAGTCCACTATCTGTACTCCAGTCCACTATCTGTACTCCAGTCCACTATCTGTACTCCAGTCCACTATCTGTACTCCAGTCCACTATCTGTACTCCAGTCCACTATCTGTACTCCAGTCCACTATCTGTACTCCAGTCCACTACGTAGCTCATTCTCACCTTTTCCTCCACCTTGCCTTCCTGTAGCGAGGCCTGGATGTATCCTACCAGGGCATCCACCAGACCGTTGGTCTCCCGCATCTGACGTCTGGTCTTCTCATTCACTGAGCTCAGGTTCCTGGGGACAGCAGGGTGAGAGGTCAGAGACGGGATAGGCAAACAGAAATCCAAGAACAACGAACTGACATTTATCAAAGAGCTGATGTGTCAATGAACTGTCATGGGTCAATGAAGTGAAATGGGTCAATGAAGTGAAATGGGTCAATGAAGTGAAATGGGTCAATGAAGTGAAATGGGTCAATGAAGTGAAATGGGTCAATGAAGTGAAATGGGTCAATGAACTGAAATGGGTCAATGAACTGACATGGGTCAATGAAGTGAAATGGGTCAATGAACTGACATATCAATGAACTGAAATGGGTCAATGAACTGAAATGGGTCAATGAACTGAAATGGGTCAATGAACTGAAATGGGTCAATGAACTGACATATCAATGAACTGACATATCAATGAACTGACATATCAATGAACAGAAATGGGTCAATGAACTGAAATGGGTCAATGAACTGAAATGGGTCAATGAACTGAAATGGGTCAATGAACTGACATATCAATGAACTGACATATCAATGAACTGAAATGGGTCAATGAACTGACATATCAATGAACTGACATATCAATGAACTGAAATGGGTCAATGAACTGACATGTCAATGAACTGAAATGGGTCAATGAACTGAAATTGGTCAATGAACTGACATATCAATGAACTGAAATGGGTCAATGAACTGACATATCAATGAACTGAAATGGGTCAATGAACTCACATATCAATGAACTGACATGTCAATTAACTGAAATGGGTCAATGAACTGACATATCAATGAACTGAAATGGGTCAATGAACTGAAATGGGTCAATGAACTGACATATCAATGAACTGACATATCAATGAACTGAAATGGGTCAATGAACTGAAATTTGTCAATGAACTGACATATCAATGAACTGACATATCAATGAACTGAAATGGGTCAATGAACTGAAATGGGTCAATGAACTGACATATCAATGAACTGAAATGGGTCAATGAACTGAAACGGGTCAATGAACTGACATATCAATGAACTGACATGTCAATTAACTGAAATGGGTCAATGAACTGACATATCAATGAACTGAAATGGGTCAATGAACTGAAATGGGTTAATGAACTGACATATCAATGAACTGACATGTCAATGAACTGACATGGGTCAAAGAGCTGACATGGGAAGATAGGACACTGTTGTCACATGCACTTAGACAGAGGAGGAGCTGGAACGAGAAGAAGAAGGCTGTACTGTAGTGTGAAATACTGTACAATACTATCATATACTGTACTATACCGTCCTATACTGTAATTTAGTGTACTGTACTTTAGTGTACTATACCATCCTATACTGTCCTTTAGTGTACTGTACTATTCTGTACTATAGTGTACTATACTGTAATATACCGTAGTGTAATATACTGTACTATGATATACTGTACTATACTGTCATATACTGTACTTTAGTGTACTGTACTATACTGGACTATAGTGTAATATACTATGCTTTACTATACTGTACTATAGTGTACTATATCGTACTATAGTGTACATTACTGTGCTATAGTGTACTATATTGTACTGTACTCTACTAGAGTACTGTACTATCCTAAAGTGTACTAGATTGTACTATAGTGTACTGTACTATCCTATAGTGTACTATACTCTCCTATAGTGTACTATATTTTACTATAGAGTACTGTACTATACTGTCCTATACTGTCATATACTGTACTTTAGTGTACTGTACTATACTAGACTATAGTGTAATATACTGTACTATGATTTACTATACTGTACTATAGTGTACTATATTGCACTGTACTCTCCTATTGTGTACTGTATTGTACTATAGAGTACTGTACTATCCTACAGTGTACTATCCTATAGTGTACTATATTGTACTATAGTGTACTATCCTATAGTGTATGATATTGTACTAGTGTACTGTACTATCATATAGTGTACTATAGTGTACTGTACTATCCTATAGTGTACTATCCTACAGTTTACTATACTCTCCTATAGGGTACTGTACTATCCTACAGTGTACTATATTGTATTATAGTGTACTGTACTATCCTATAGTGTACTATACTGTACTATAGTGTACTATACTGTACTAGTGTACTATAGTGTACTGTACTATCCTATAGTGTACTATAGTGTACTATAGTGTACTGTACTATCCTATATTGTACTGTACTATACTGTACAATACTGTACTAGTTTACTGTACTATCCTATAGTGTACTATCTTATAATATACTATTGTGTACTGTACTATCCTATAGTGTACTATAGTGTACTGTACCTAAGACATCCGGTGGTGTTGTAGAAGATGTCAACCTCGGAGGGGCTCTGCCGGATGACCTCAGTGTCTCCACTGCCTGAGAGCGGGATCAGGATCCTCTCTGTGAGCTCAGCTAGCGTCTCCTTGGCTAGTTTCTCCTTCAGGTTGTCTTTGGATGACAGGTTCCACAGAATACCTGACAGAAAACCCAATGACCAAACCTTGTATCATTACCTCTACTATTGTTCATTGTGCTCCTAAATTTCTTTCTGTGCTCCCCCCAAAAATTATACTTAGGAGCACATGTCAGCGTAGAGCCCTACATTGTACAGAGTACTTTGTAGCTCAAGAAAGTTTAACTTACTATACGTGTGATATGTGTTTGTCTTACCTAGCTACCTTCAGATGAATGTAAGTTGCTCTAACCTCTGGGTAGCCTAGTGGTTAGAGCGTTGGACTAGTAACCGGAGGGTTGCAAGTTCAAATCCCCGAGCTGAAAATCTGTCGTTCTGCCCCTGATCAGGCAGTTAACCCACTGTTCCCCGGTAGGCCGTCATTGAAAATAAGAATTTGTTCTTAACTGACTTGCCTAGTTAAATAAAGGTAAACAAAAAAAAAAACAGGGGACAGTATTAAGTAGCTTGTGAATAAGGTTCCCAGAGTGAACTGCCTGCTACTCTGTCCCAGATGCTAATATATCCTATGCATATTATTAGTATTATTAGTAGTATTGGATAGAATTATATCTATGCATATATCCTATGCGTATTATTAGTAGTATTGGATAGAACACTCTGAAGTTTCTGAAACTGTTTGAACTCATATGGCTGGCAAAAACCTTAGAAATATCCAACCAGGAAGTGGGAAATCTGAGGTTTGTAGTTTTTCAACTCTTTGCCATTCAGTGTAAATGTGGTCATATTGCACTTCGTGAATCGCGGTCATGAGAGAGTTAGCTCTCGTTCCATTGCTTTTCTACATACAATGGAATTCTCAGGTTGGAACATTATTGAAGATTTATGATAAAAACATCCTAAAGATTGATTCTATACTTAGTTTGACATGTTTCTACGACCTGTAATATAACTTTTTGAACTTTTTGTCTGACGTTCAGCTGGACCTGAACGCGCGTTTGGATATGTTTACCAAACGCCCTAACAAAAGAAGCTATTTGGACATAAATTATGAACTTTATCGAACAAATCAAACATTTATTGTGGAACTGGGATTCCTTGAAGTGCATTCTGATGAAGATCATCAAAGGTAAGTGAATATTTATAATGCTATTTCTGACAAATGTTGACTACACAATATGGCAGACAATCTTTTTGGCTGCTTTATTGTCAGAACGCTTTAGTCAGATTATTGCATGGTTTGCTTTTTCCGTAACATTTAAAAAAAAAAATCTGACACAGCGGTTGCATTAAGGAGAAGTATATCTCTAATTCCATGTATAACACTTCTATTGTCATCAACATTTATGATGAGTATTTCTGTAAAATGATGTGGCTCTCTGCAAAATCACTGCATGTTTTAGAACTACTGAACGTAATGCGCCAATGTAAAATTAGATTTTTTTATATAAATATGCACTTTAGCGAACAAAACATACATGTATTGTGTAACATGAAGTCCTATGAGTGTCATCTGATGAAGATCATCAAAGGTTAGTGATACATTTTCTCTCTTTGTGCTTTTTGTGACTCCTCTCTTTGGCTGGAAAAATGGAGTTTTTCTGTGACTTGGTGGTGACCGAACATAATCGTTTGTGATGCTTTCACTGTAAAGCCTTTTTGAAATCAGACACTGTGGCTGGATTAACGAGAATTGTATCTTTAAAATGATGTAAATTACTTGTATGCTTGAGGAATTTTAATTATGAGATTTTTGTTGTTTTGAATTTGGCGCCCTGCACTTTCACTGGCTGTTGGCGAGAGGCTAAAGGACTAAAATGTGAAACGTCATACCTGTGATGTTCTTGCGTAGCTCGTCGTCATTCACCTTCAGAGCCTCTATGAGTTGTGGGATCCCTCCCCCCTCGATAAGGGCCACCTTGTTGTCCATGTTCTCGTAGATGAGGTTCCTCGTGGCGCCCGTGGCGTAGCGAGCCACCTCCTGGTTCTCACTGTTGAACAGCCTCACCAGCTCTGGGATGCCCTTATAGCGGTGCACCTAGTGATTGGAGGGAAGAACAACTCTGTAAGGTTTAGACTCATTCTGAATCCCAGTGACCCCTAGCCTAGCCCCTATTCCCTAGGCAATCCTGTATATCTAAAATGATTAGACAGCGTAGCCTGGTGGTTAGAGAGTTGGACTAGTAACCGTAAAGGTTGCAAGATCAAATCCCAGAGCTGACAAGGTACAAAATCTGTCGTTCTGCCCCTGAACTGTTCCTAGGCCGTCATTGAATATAAGAATTTGTTCTTAACTGACTTGCCTAGTTAAATAAAGGTAAAATAATAAAGTCCATATTGCTTAAAGCTGTCCAATATTTTCAGATTTACAGGACCTTTGGCTTGATTTAGAATCCAGCATCTGTGCTTGGACTGCTGAGCAAACCTGTCACCCGGCAACAAGAGACCACACACATAAATCTCTGTTCCTGCTCTTTCACAAAACCACAGCTGAAAAAACACCGACAAGCATCTACAAGCTACCTGTCTGTGACAAAATACTTCACAACTGCTTGAAACAAAATGGTGTCCGTCACTTCAACAAGACAACATTCTTTTAGAATGACTTCGATCACATTTACTGTATGTCTGCTGAACTATGACATTAAATCAAAGTTGAGGCTTTTAGTGTTAAGCACCTAGGCCAAGATTGACAGTTGGCACAACCGGAGCATGTCAATGTGTTGTCATACCTGGAGCACCTCAGTCAATGTGTTGATACACCTGGAGCACCTCAGTCAATGTGTTGATATACCTGGAGCACCTCAGTCAATGTGTTGTATACCTGAAGCACCTCAGTCAATGTGTTGATATACCTGGAGCACCTCAGTCAATGTGTTGATATACCTGGAGCACCTCAGTCAATGTGTTGATATACCTGGAGCACCTCAGTCAATGTGTTGTATACCTGGAGCACCTCAGTCAATGTGTTGATATACCTGGAGCACCTCAGTCAATGTGTTGATATACCTGGAGCACCTCAGTCAATGTGTTGATATACCTGGAGCACCTCAGTCAATGTGTTGATATACCTGGAGCACCTCAGTCAATGTGTTGATATACCTGGAGCACCTCAGTCAATGTGTTGATATACCTGGAGCACCTCAGTCAATTTGTTGATATACCTGGAGCACCTCAGTCAATGTGTTGTATACCTGGAGCACGTCAGTCAATGTGTTGATATACCTGGAGCACGTCAGTCAATGTGTTGATATACCTGGAGCACGTCAGTCAATGTCTTGATATACCTGGAGCACCTCAGTCAATGTGTTGATATACCTGGAGCACCTCAGTCAATGTGTTGATATACCTGGAGCACCTCAGTCAATGTGTTGATATACCTGGAGCACCTCAGTCAATGTGTTGATATACCTGGAGCACCTCAGTCAATGTGTTGATATACCTGGAGCACCTCAGTCAATGTGTTGATATACCTGGAGCACCTCAGTCACTGTGTTGATATACCTGGAGCACCTCAGTCAATGTGTTGATATACCTGGAGCACGTCAGTCAATGTGTTGATATACCTGGAGCACGTCAGTCAATGTGTTGATTACCTGGAGCACGTCAGTCAATGTGTTGATTACCTGGAGCACGTCAGTCAATGTGTTGATTACCTGGAGCACGTCAGTCAATGTGTTGACATACCTGGAGCACCTCAGTCAATGTGTTGATTACCTGGAGCACGTCAGTCAATGTGTTGATTACCTGGAGCACGTCAGTCAATGTGTTGATTACCTGGAGCACGTCAGTCAATGTGTTGATTACCTGGAGCACGTCAGTCAATGTGTTGACATACCTGGAGCACCTCAGTCAATGTGTTGACATACCTGGAGCACCTCAGTCAATGTGTTGATATACCTGGAGCACCTCAGTCAATGTGTTGATATACCTGGAGCATGTAAGTCAATGTGTTGATACACCTGGAGCACCTCAGTCAATGTGTTGATATACCGGGAGCACCTCAGTCAATGTGTTGTATACCTGGAGCACCTCAGTCACTGTGTTGATATACCTGGAGCACCTCAGTCAATGTGTTGATATACCTGGAGCACCTCAGTTAATGTGTTGATACACAATAGTTCTTATGCAACTAGCAACTTCACTTCTATTGTTCCTTATATTATGTTAATGAACATAAGCACACCGAATGGGACGCATATTTGACATTGTAAATATCATAAGGAAGTACCAGAGAAACAGAGAATGCAGAATGAAGAGGAACTCCCTTTAGTACCTCTTTCTTGGCCTCAGTGTCGCTGTAACACTCATGTTGGATAAACGCTGCTCCCAGAACCTGCAGCTCAGCATCCCCCTCTGCCAGGTACCTCACCGCCGTAGCCATGTCCAGGTTATTGATCCTGTACAATCAGAAAGATCAATCAATCAACCAACCAATCAAATGTACCTGTATTTGTTTAAGCCCAGTTGACACAAAGTGGTTAACAGTAAGCCAGCCCCTGGACAGGTTAGAGAGACTGAGACATAATAGATTATGAATGATGGGGGATTTCGTGGTGATAACACTCTATAGCAGCGGTGTCAAAGTCCTTTTTCCCAGCAGGCCGCATTCGGTTCTTCACTGAGGGCAGCATTTGGTTCTTCACTGAGGGCCGACGATTGGTTCTTCACTGAGGGACCCATTCGGTTCTTCACTGAGGGCCACATTTGGTTCTTCACTGAGGGATCCATTTGGTTCTTCACTGAGGGCCACATTCGGTTCTTCACTGAGGGCCACATTCGGTTCTTCACTGAGGGCCACATTTGGTTCTTCACTGAGGGCCACATTCGGTTCTTCACTGAGGGACCCATTCGGTTCTTCACTGAGGGCCACATTCGGTTCTTCACTGAGGGCCACATTTGGTTCTTCACTGAGGGATCCATTTGGTTCTTCACTGAGGGCCGCATTCGGTTCTTCACTGAGGGATCCATTTGGTTCTTCACTGAGGGCAGCATTTGGTTCTTCACTGAGGGCCACATTCGGTTCTTCACTGAGGGCCACATTTGGTTCTTCACTGAGGGATCCATTTGGTTCTTCACTGAGGGATCCATTTGGTTCTTCACTGAGGGCCACATTCGGTTCTTCACTGAGGGCCACATTTGGTTCTTCACTGAGGGCAGCATTTGGTTATTCACTGAGGGACCCATTCGGTTCTTCACTGAGGGCCGCATTCGGTTCTTCACTGAGGGCAGCATTTGGTTCTTCACTGAGGGCAGCATTTGGTTCTTCACTGAGGGCCGCATTCGGTTCTTCACTGAGGGACCCATTCGGTTCTTCACTGAGGGACCCATTCGGTTCTTCACTGAGGGACCCATTCGGTTCTTCACTGAGGGCCACATTCGGTTCTTCACTGAGGGCCACATTCGGTTCTTCACTGAGGGCCACATTTGGTTCTTCACTGAGGGCCACATTTGGTTCTTCACTGAGGGCCGACGATTGGTTATTCACTAAGGGCTACATTTGGTTCTTCACTGAGGGCCACATTTGGTTCTTCACTGAGGGCCGATGATTGGTTATTCACTGAGGGCTACATTTGGTTCTTCACTGAGGGATCCATTTGGTTCTTCACTGAGGGCCGCATTCGGTTCTGTTTCAGATATTGACTGTTTCCCCGCAGTAAAACATTAGCAAAAAAAAATTCCTCTATCCATTGCTTTTTGGAATTTTCTATGCTTCCTGACTGTCTAGTTTTCATTTCGATAACAGATAAAGCTAAGCCTAGTCCTGGAATGAAAAGCAATTGAGCATCACCATTGAAATAGCTTTTTAGTCTTGTCTCCGGGAAACTGCCTCTCTAGGTGGGTTGTGGTCAGTTCCATTTCAATTCCAGTCAATTCAAGAATTACACTGAAATTCCAATTCATCGTCAATGCTTTTCAATTAGGAACATTTAGAATTGGAATTTGACTTTTTCTCAAATTAGCTGGAATTTAAATGGAGTTGACCCCAAACCCCTGGTGCACGATTAGGCAAAATGAGATAATATATTGCCAGTCCAAATCAGGCCAACATGACACGTTTCACTCCCATGGTATAACCCTGTGCCTGTGTGAATGGTAAACTAAGCTAAAGGTAACACTCTGTGGTTTTTCCATCTACTGTGCTAACAGCTAGGCGCCGGCTGTTTGTGTGTGAAATGTGAAACCTGATGAAAGTCCTCTGGTGCCACACCCAAACCAGTCCTGCCACTACGGGGGCCATGTAGCAGCCAGCTCAGAATCTACAGCTCTTGGCAAAGAGACATTTGTAATCATCACAAAGACGCTGCTTTGAAAGTGCTCTATCACAAGCCAGAATAGCAAAACAGACAAAAACTTTGGTCACACACACACCCCTGCACCGCACAATGTACACACTCAATGGATGCCAGACCTGCCCACGCACCTAGGACAACAGGTCCCTGGTTCAATGGGAGTTGTCACGGGTCCTCGAATAACCAAGGTCGCTTGGGACAACAGGGAGCCACAAGAATCTATAACAAGCCCTCCAGCCGCACCCTCTCCGGCGTGGGATGAAACAGGTCCACAGGGGAAACATGTAAAGGAGGGTCTGAGGTCACGGGTGGGTGCGTGAGAGCATCCATTCCCAACGGAACAGTCAGGTCCCTTATCAGAAAAACAGCCGACAATGAGCCTTTTCTCTCTCAAAGATCTATGATGGCCCTGCCAACACTGTCCCGCTGTCAGCCCTCACCAACACTGTCCCGCTGTCAGAAATCACCAACACTGTCCCGCTGTCAGCCCTCACCAACACTGTCAGTCCTCACCAACACTGTCCCGCTGTCAGCCCTCACCAACACTGTCCCGCTGTCAGCCCTCACCAACACTGTCCCGCTGTCAGAAATCACCAACACTGTCCCGCTGTCAGCCCTCACCAACACTGTCCCGCTGTCAGAAATCACCAACACTGTCCCGCTGTCAGCCCTCACCAACACTGTCAGTCCTCACCAACACTGTCCCGCTGTCAGCCCTCACCAACACTGTCCCGCTGTCAGCCCTCACCAACACTGTCAGTCCTCACCAACACTGTCCCGCTGTCAGCCCTCACCAACACTGTCCCGCTGTCAGCCCTCACCAACACTGTCCCGCTGTCAGCCCTCACCAACACTGTCCCGCTGTCAGCCCTCACCAACACTGTCCCGCTGTCAGCCCTCACCAACACTGTCCCGCTGTCAGCCCTCACCAACACTGTCCCGCTGTCAGAAATCACCAACACTGTCCCGCTGTCAGCCCTCACCAACACTGTCAGTCCTCACCAACACTGTCCCGCTGTCAGCCCTCACCAACACTGTCCCGCTGTCAGCCCTCACCAACACTGTCCCGCTGTCAGTCCTCACCAACACTGTCCCGCTGTCAGCCCTCACCAACACTGTCCCGCTGTCAGCCCTCACCAACACTATCCCGCTGTCAGTCCTCACCACCACTGTCAGTCCTCACCAACACTGTCCTGCTGTCAGTCCTCACCAACACTGTCCCACTGTCAGTCCTCACCACCCCTGTCAGTCCTCACCACCACTGTTTCACTGTCAGTCCTCACCACCACTGTCCCGCTGTGAGTCCTCACCACCACTGTCCCGCTGTCAGTCCTCACCAACACTGTCAGTCCTCACCAACACTGTCCCGCTGTCAGCCCTCACCAACACTGTCCCGCTGTCAGCCCTCACCAACACTGTCCCGCTGTCAGCCCTCACCAACACTGTCCCGCTGTCAGCCCTCACCAACACTGTCCCGCTGTTCGCCCTCACCAACACTGTCCTGCTGTCAGTCCTCACCAACACTGTCAGCCCTCACCAACACTGTCCCGCTGTCAGTCCTCACCAACACTGTCAGTCCTCACCAACACTGTCCCACTGTCAGCCCTCACCAACACTGTCAGTCCTCACCAACACTGTCCCACTGTCAGTCCTCACCAACACTGTCCCGCTGTCAGTCCTCACCAACACTGTCCCACTGTCAGTCCTCACCAACACTGTCCCGCTGTCAGTCCTCACCAACACTGTCCCGCTATCAGCCCTCACCAACACTGTCCCGCTGTCAGCCCTCACCAACACTGTCAGTCCTCACCAACACTGTCAGTCCTCACCAACACTGTCAGTCCTCACCAACACTGTCCCGCTGTCAGTCCTCACCACCACTGTCAGTCCTCACCACCACTGTCAGTCCTCACCACCACTGTCAGTCCTTACCAACACTGTCCTGCTGTCAGTCCTCACCAACACTGTCCAACTGTCAGTCCTCACCACCCCTGTCAGTCCTCACCACCACTGTCTCACTGTCAGTCCTCACCACCACTGTCCCGCTGTCAGTCCTCACCAACACTGTCAGTCCTCACCAACACTGTCCCGCTGTCAGTCCTCACCAACACTGTCCCGCTGTCAGTCCTCACCAACACTGTCCCGCTGTCAGTCCTCACCACCACTGTCAGTCCTCACCACCACTGTCAGTCCTCACCACCACTGTCAGTCCTCACCAACACTGTCCCACTGTCAGTCCTCACCAACACTGTCCCACTGTCAGTCCTCACCACCCATGTCAGTCCTCACCACCACTGTCAGTCATCACCACCACTGTCCCACTGTCAGTCCTCACCACCACTGTCCCACTGTCAGTCCTCACCACCACTGTCCCACTGTCAGTCCTCACCACCACTGTCCCACTGTCAGTCCTCACCACCACTGGTCGGTCCTCACCACCACTGTCGGTCCTCACCACCACTGTCGGTCCTCACCACCACTGTCGGTCCTCACCACCACTGTCAGTCCTCCCCACCACTGTCGGTCCTCCCCACCACTGTCGGTCCCCACCACCACTGTCGGTCCTCACCACCACTGTCGGTCCTCACCACCACTGTCGGTCCTCACCACCACTGTCGGTCCCCACCACCACTGTCGGTCCCCACCACCACTGTCGGTCCCCACCACCACTGTCGGTCCCCACCACCACTGTCGGTCCCCACCACCACTGTCGGTCCTCACCACCACTGTCCCGCTGTCAGTGCTCACCAGCACATGCTGGCCTGCCAACAACAGGAGAAAACCCTGACGTCAGCGTTAGCATAATCCAGGGCAACACTGCACATGTGCACCATTTGTCGACACAGACAGCGAGTGTCCCATAAAGTGTCATCTGGAGGGGTAGAATGAAACCTTGTAAACTGAGAGAATTATGTATATATAGAATTATTAGCTCTAAAACAGCGATACTGCGGTACCGCCACTGTGAAAAGATAGCATCACTTTAAGTCCAAAGAGGTTTCACTATGTGCACCATGTCATTGTTCTCTCTCTCTGCTGTGTCCACTGAGCTGTTTGGGCCCGCCCTGCAGTCTCATTGGATAACGCTGGGCAGGCCTCTTGCTAGCTGTCCCTCAAATGCTAGGGGCAGAAGCTCATTGGCTAGAACTCAAATTGCTAGGGGACTGAGCCACGTGGAGGTACATGTAGGGAAATGGCGCGGCACAACTTCAAGAAAACAGACTCTTTCAAACAAGGGATTCCGTGGCTAATTGAGGTAAGACAATAATTATGCTCATAGATTAGGCTTGTATGACACAACCAGCCCAAACCGGGAGGTTTAAAAAAATACTTTCAAAGTACCGGAGCATGTTTTAACATACTGCCGTAACGAAATGTCCACAACAAATACAGTAGTAGTCCAATACGTAACTATAGTGTCTGTATCTTTATGACAGTCTCTACCTGCTCTTTTGGATGGACGGAGCAGGTTCACTCTGTGGTTTTCTATAGTCAATATAATGTTCAACCCTGCTTCAAGACAAATACCAACCCAAATGTCACATATTCTAACGCACACATTCTAATGCACACATTCTAATGCAGATATTTTAATTCACACATTCTAACGCAAACATTCTAACGCACACATTCTAACGCACACATTCTAACGCACACACTAACGCAAACATTCTAACGCACACATTCTAACGCACACATTCTAACGCACACACTAACGCAAACATTCTAACGCACACATTCTAACGTACACACTAACGCAAACATTCTAACGCACACATTCTACTTCACACATTCTACTTCACACACTCTAACGCACACATTTTAATGCACACATTCTAACGCACACATTCTACTTCACACACTCTAACGCACACATTTTAATGCACACATTCTAACGCACACACTCTAACAAAATCTGCTTTCCCTGAGGCTTGTGTATTTTGATTGACCAGTTTCTTAAAGGAATGTGTGGTAAGAATGTTCACACTATATTTCAACTTATTCAGTATTATTACACCCGGGATTGGAGAGGAAGTGTTGACCACACTATATCATCTGAGACTTTAAACCTCGCTGACCTAACCGCTACATTTAAGAGGTATCAGATGTGTATTAGTGGTGAGTTAGTTGGGGAGTTTAGCCCGTTTGGGTGAGATTGGGAGTTAACTTGAGAAACTAACGACTCTCCTATTCAGGCATAATACCAAAATAACAATCACGGTAGATAGTGTTTACAAAACATGCGCTTAGAGGTTATGTGTTTCCGTGCACTGCTACACGTGCACTGCTACACGTGCACTGCGTCACAACAGATTGTCCTGCTCCGAGAACATGGCCCTATTCACGCAGGGGACAAACTCACTGCCCCTTTATTATATCTACACTTAATACCCTGACTAGAGTATTTTTTGTATGTTTTATTTTTAACCTTTATTTAAGGTTAAGTCAGTTAAAGAACAAATTCTTGTTTTCAATGACAGCCTAGGAACAGTGGGTTAACTGCCTGTTCAGGGGCAGAACGACAGATTTGTGCCTTGTCAGCTCAGGGGTTTGAACTTGCAACCTTCCGGTTACTAGTCCAACACTCTAACCACTAGGCTACCCTGCCACCTCTACACTCTAACCACTAGGCTACCCTGCCACCTCTACACTCTAACCACTAGGCTACCCTGCCACCTCTACACTCTAACCACTAGGCTACCCTGCCACCTCTACACTCTAACCACTACCCTGCCACCCCGTATTTGAGTGCTGAGGTTGTATGCACTCACTGCACTGTAGGTCTCTGTGTTTGCATTATATTGTCTGCTAAGTGGCATATATTGGTACAGTATTATATTTAAGCAATAAGGCACCTCGGGGGTGTGGTATATTGGCTAACATACCACGGCTAAGAGCTGTTTTTAAGCACGACGCATCGCGCTCTTGGCCGTGGTATATTGGCCATATACCACAAACCCCCGAGGTGCCTTATTGCTATTATAGAAAATTCAGGCCTACCTGTCACAAGAAAAAAAGTTACCATGATGAGATGATAGATAGGTCTACACCCTGAGAGTGGCTGTCTGTCCCCACCCCGAGATGGGCCGCCTGTCCCCACCCCGAGATGGGCCGCCTGTCCCCACCCCGAGATGGGCCGCCTGTCCCCACCCCGAGATGGGCCGCCTGTCCCCACCCCGAGATGGGCCGCCTGTCCCCACCCCGAGATGGGCCGCCTGTCCCCACCCCGAGATGGGCCGCCTGTCCCCACCCCGTGATGGGCCGCCTGTCCCCACCCCGAGATGGGCCGCCTGTCCCCACCCCGAGATGGGCCGCCTGTCCCCACCCCGAGATGGGCCGCCTGTCCCCACCCCGAGATGGGCCGCCTGTCCCCACCCCGAGATGGGCCGCCTGTCCCCACCCCGTGATGGGCCGCCTGTCCCCACCCCGTGATGGGCCGTCTGTCCCCACCCTGAGATGGTCTGTCTGTCTCCACCCTGAGAAGGGCTGTCTGTCCCCACCCTGAGAAGGGCTGTCTGTCCCCACCCTGAGATGGTCTGTCTCTCCCTACCCGGAGCGTTGATGGTTCATCATCAGAGGTCGTAGGGCAGCCAGATTTAGACATCTCAGATCATTTAACAGTTCCATTTCACGCCATGCTGTTCATACAAATCATTCATTATTATAATTTACCGGTTTCCTCACAGCTATTTATCCCGGGAAAAGGGAGTGTTTTTTATTTTGGGGGGGGGGGGTAAAATCTCAGTATCCGAGTTCGCGATATTTAACCACACCTTACCTGCTGAGGTTGCCCATGCTGCCTGTCATGTCCATCGCTCCGTCGTAGATGTCCATGCCCTTCCCAACACTGTGCATGCTCTTGATAGACATGGTCCTGGGCAGAGTGGTCTGCCTCTGTTGCTGCATCATCAGATTCCCCTGAGACCCAGACGACATCTAATAACAATAACATTATATTCAATTACAATAATACATTTTCAATTGTTTAGCGCTTTTCATTATACCAAAGCTCTACTTAGGAAAAAATATATATAATATAAGAAAAAAATGAAAACTACCAATGACATAAAACATTTTATTTTTTAGAATCAAGGCAGGTAAAATAGCAATATAGGACTAGATGCTGAGAATCCGCTCAGATTAGCCCTGGTCTATGGGGCTATGTGAATATGTGAACCCTCCCGAGTGGCGCAGCGGTCTAAGGCACTGCATCTCAGTGGTACGGGCGTCACTACAGACCCTGGTTCGATTCCAGGCTGTATGACAACCGGCCGTGATTAGGAGTCACATAGGGCGGCGCACAATTGGCCCAGCGTCGTCCGGGTTAAGATTTGGCCGGTGTAGGCCATCATTGTATAATAAGAACTTGTTCTTAACTGACTTGCCTCGTTAAATAAATGTAAAAAAATCAATGTCACTTCTCAGAGTTGTTGTATTCATTTTGTGTATTCCGTTTTGCTTTCTGATCACACATAACAAAAATGTCCATGCGAATGGGCTATAAACCTATCACATCGCAATCCTCACCTGGCCCATCATGAATCCTCCTCCACTGCCGTAGCTACTTCCCCCAGGGGGGAGGGTGGAAGCCCCAGACATGACGAAGTTTCCCCCTCCACTGCCGTAGCTACTTCCCCCAGGGGGGAGGGTGGAAGCCCCAGACATGGAGCCCATGGACATCCTGTTGTTCCTGTTGTTGATCCTGCTGATGGTGCGAAACGCTGGCCCTTTAAAGGAATGTTGCTGCTGGACCGACATCATCTCCTCTCCCCCCTAGCGGAAATGTAAATGTTCATAAAAAAAATTAAAAAACGTGCTGTAAATATAATAATTATTATATTGTAACGCAAATTAAATTTACATATTTGCTTTTACAAACACCTGAAAAGCTAGTTTGGCATTATTTGTTCCTAAATGTATTTGAAATACATAACTCATTTTCACATGCCATGGAACATATAAGAATTGCAATGTGTTAATCTCGTTTGAAAATTTCGGTAGGGCTCCACCAACCATCCTCATGGGGGCTTGGTAGGCCATGGACCCTCCTCCTCCTGCCTGTCTCATCTGGGTCCCAGAGCTGTAGGCTCCTCCATTGACGGTGCTGTAGACAGACTGCTGGCGGTTGAATGTGGCATCGTGGTCCGAGACGAGGCTGACCCCATCGCTGCCATCCGCATCTACCCAGGCTGCCACTGGGGACGGCTGAAACAAGATTCAGAACAAGTCAGAATCAGAAAACTACCTCATCAATACAGACAGAACATCAACATCGATACAGACAGACAGAACATCAACATCGATACAGACAGACAACATAAACATCAATACAGACAGAGGACATCAACATCAATACAGACAGAACATCACCATCAATACAGACAGAACATCAACATCAATACAGACAGAACATCAACATCAATACAGACAGGACATCAACATCAATACCACATCAATGCAGACAGACATCAATACAGACAGAACATCACCATCAATACAGACAGAGGACATCAACATCAATACCACATCAATACAGACAGACAACATCAATACAGACAGAACATCAACATCAATACAGACAGAACATCAACATCGATACAGACAGACAACATACATCAATACAGACAGAGGACATCAACATCAATACCACATCAATACAGACAGACAACATCAACATCAATACAGACAGAACATCAACATCAATACCACATCAATACAGACAGACAACATCAATACAGACAGAACATCAACATCAACACCACATCAATACAGATATACAACACTTGAAAGAAAAACCTTACGTTGACATTGACACAATACACACAGAACACATCATGCAGTGTATCTAAAGTCAGATACCTGAGCGGGCATGTTCTGGAGCCTAACGGAACGCAGGGACATGGTCTCTAGGTCTGGGCCGGGAGCACGGCTCATCGCCCGGTTCACGGTGGACATCTGTTGCCTCATGGCCCCTCCGCCAGCCTGGTAGAACAGAGTTAATCAGCACACTGGTACACATACATGATTAACATATGCCCCCCCACACAGAAAAAATAACATCGCCTTGCTTCAGATGCCCAAAAGGATCTGTATGGTAGTCGAAGAATACAGTAACTCATTAACGTGGTACCTGGTAGCCCCCTCCCCCATGGTAGCCCCCGCTCAGGCTCATGTTATCGTGGTACTGGTACCCTCCTCCTCCTCCTCCTCCACCCCCCATGCTGAGCCTCTGACCACCACTCAGGTCCATCGCCGAGCGGGAGGAGAAACCACCAGAGTAGTGAGACATCCTGGGTGCCTGGGACAGAAGAGGAAGTAGAGGAGAAGTTGAAAAAATATTGTATTGTACATTTGCATTAAATTCCATGGAAATGAGTCTTTATTGCTTCTAACCAGCCCCCAAGACACAGACTGTAACCCACCCCACTATGGCAGGATGAAAGGCATGGTGAATCATTATTACTACGCAATAATGAAGGCCTGGGGGGTGATAAATAATGAATCCCTGGAGGGTGATCAATAATGAAGACCGGGGGAGGTGATCAATAATGAAGACCTGGAGGAGGTGATCAATAATGAAGACCTGGAGGAGGTGATCAATAATGAAGACCTGGAGGAGGTGATCAATAATGAAGACCGGGGGAGGTGATCAATAATGAAGACCGGGGGAGGTGATCAATAATGAAGACCTGGAGGAGGTGATCAATAATGAAGACCTGGAGGAGGTGATCAATAATGAAGGCCTGGAGGGTGATCAATAATGAAGCCCTGGTGGGTGATCAATAATGAAGACCTGGAGGAGGTGATCAATAATGAAGACCTGGAGGAGGTGATCAATAATGAAGACCGGGGGAGGTGATCAATAATGAAGACCTGGAGGAGGTGATCAATAATGAAGACCGGGGGAGGTGATCAATAATGAAGACCGGGGGAGGTGATCAATAATGAAGACCTGGAGGAGGTGATCAATAATGAAGACCTGGAGGAGGTGATCAATAATGAAGCCCTGGAGGGTGATCAATAATGAAGACCTGGAGGAGGTGATCAGTAATGAAGACCGGGGGAGGTGATCAATAATGAAGACCTGGAGGAGGTGATCAATAATGAAGACCTGGAGGAGGTGATCAATAATGAAGGCCTGGGGAGGTGATCAATAATGAATCCCTGGAGGGTGATCAATAATGAAGACCTGGAGGAGGTGATCAATAATGAAGACCTGGAGGAGGTGATCAATAATGAAGACCTGGAGGAGGTGATCAATAATGAAGACCTGGAGGAGGTGATCAATAATGAAGACCTGGAGGAGGTGATCAATAATGAAGACCTGGAGGAGGTGATCAATAATGAAGACCTGGAGGAGGTGATCAATAATGAAGACCTGGAGGAGGTGATCAATAATGAAGACCTGGAGGAGGTGATCAATAATGAAGACCTGGAGGAGGTGATCAATAATGAAGACCTGGAGGAGGTGATCAATAATGAAGCCCTGGAGGGTGATCAATAATGAAGACCTGGAGGAGGTGATCAATTATGAAGCCCTGGAGGGTGATCAATAATGAAGACCTGGAGGGTGTGATCAATAATGAAGCCCTGGAGGGTGATCAATAATGAAGACTGGGGGAGGTGATCAATAATGAAGACCGGGGGAGGTGATCAATAATGAAGACCGGGGGAGGTGATGAATAATGAAGACCGGGGGAGGTGATCAATAATGAAGACCGGGGGAGGTGATCAATAATGAAGGCCTGGAGGAGGTGATCAATAATGAATCCCTGGAGGGTGATTAATAATGAAGACCTGGGGAGGTGATCAATAATGAAGACCGGGGGAGGTGATCAATAATGAAGGCCTGGGGAGGTGATCAATAATGAAGGCCTGGGGAGGTGATCAATAATGAAGGCCTGGGGAGGTGATCAATAATGAAGGCCTGGGGAGGTGATCAATAATGAAGACCTGGAGGAGGTGATCAATAATGAAGGCCTGGGGAGGTGATCAATAATGAAGGCCTGGGGAGGTGATCAATAATGAAGGCCTGGGGAGGTGATCAATAATGAATCCCTGGAGGGTGATCAATAATGAATCCCTGGAGGGTGATTAATAATGAAGGCCTGGGGAGGTGATCAATAATGAAGGCCTGGGGAGGTGATCAATAATGAAGGCCTGGGGAGGTGATCAATAATGAAGGCCTGGGGAGGTGATCAATAATGAAGGCCTGGGGAGGTGATCAATAATGAAGGCCTGGGGAGGTGATCAATAATGAAGGCCTGGGGAGGTGATCAATAATGAAGGCCTGGGGAGGTGATCAATAATGAAGGCCTGGGGTGGTGATCAATAATGAAGGCCTGGGGAGGTGATCAATAATGACGAGCGATCAGGATGACATGTTTACCTGACAAAGACAGGCGGAGACATGCCAGGAGCCCGGGAGAAAACTCTAGGACATATCTGAGTAAACTGGTCGACCATATTTGGCTAAGCTTCCAGATGGCGAACTTCACCATTACATCAGTGTTGTTGACATTATCTTGTTAGCGGTTGGAGTGAACAACAGGGCCTTCTCTCTCGACCTTGGGAGGAAACCCTCCCTAACTCAGACTCGATGGATTCTTAGAATGAGCTAATTATTTTTCAGAAACCACATACAGCATGTTATCTGACTGTTATCAGAAAAAAAACTATTTGGTTTTTCGAAGGCCAGAGGCATATTTCTATCCTTTATGTTGAGAATGAGAAATGATTGTGGTTCTATCGTTATACGTCTACTGCTAATGCTAATCACTATGACCCCGCCTCTATGACTCCGCCTCTATGACTCCGCCTCTATTAGCGGGGACAACAAACTCTGACCTTTCCAGATCTACCTTTAGTAGATAGTGTAAATGCTGTGAGTCACTGTCATAAAAAGGGAGTGGCTCGTGTCTATGGACTAGTGTTGACACAGGTAAAAAGTCTGTGTACCTTCATTGTGCAAAGCTAATTGTAAAAGTCACGGGGAAATTGTTGAGTTTAGAATTATAATTGTTTTATGCAGTCAACAAGGCCACTACAATGGAGTTCTTTCTGTCGTTACCATTACCGTGTACATGTGAATCATTTATTTACTGTATCTATTCTACTGTATGTACCACAGGAGGGTAGTGGGACCTTACTTAGGGAGGACGGGCTCGTGGTAACGGCTGGAGCGGAATCAGTGGAATGGTTTTAAATACATCAAACACATGGTTTCCATGGTTTCCAGGTGTTTGATGCCGTTCCATTTGCTCCGTTACAGACATTATTATGAGCCGTCCTCCCCTTGGCAGCCTCCAATGGTGTGTAATGTATATTTGCTGAATACAAAACACAATATACATCTAGTAAAATGTTACATTCATTCATTTAATTAATTTCATCCATGGCAAGTTCATTCAGCAATGTCATTGTGTAATGGTGTCATAGTCTAATGATATCTGCTACGCTAACGTGAGGTGGGAACATTCTGACTGTGAGATGTGGAGGAATCTGAAGGGTGGACTTCAGGGTGGAGAGCCGCTGTGAAATACCACACTTACAGAGCCCAGAGAAGACCTAGCTCGATGGCTCTGTCAACACTGCACTGTGAAACCATCCCACTGTGTTGATAGCTGACTGTATTCACAGGAAGCTGCAGAGAGCGAACACAGCGTTTAAGCTGCATATTTTCACGTAGACAGACACCGTCTATAATATCTCTTTACTGGCAACAACACGTAAGTCTGCAGGGCTCTTTTGACCATCTGCTGAATATATCAAGAGGAACTCAGAAACCATCGGATGTGTAACAGAGGCAGTATTTTCCTAAGAAAATGGCCGATATTGTTTATAATACATTTATAATATATTTATAATACCTGGTCCCTAAAACTGAGTAGAACTCACCGTGACAGGTCTGGAGGCTATGTGGAGGCAGGACTACCACTCACCATGACAGGTGTGGAGGCAGGACTACCACTCACCATGACAGGTGTGGAGGCAGGACTACCACTCACCATGACAGGTCTGGAGGCAGGACTACCACTCACCATGACAGGTGTGGAGGCAGGACTACCACTCACCATGACAGGTGTGGAGGCAGGACTACCACTCACCATGACAGGTGTGGAGGCAGGACTACCACTCACCATGACAGGTGTGGAGGCAGGACTACCACTCACCATGACAGGTCTGGAGGCAGGACTACCACTCACCATGACAGGTCTGGAGGCAGGACTACCACTCACCATGACAGGTGTGGAGGCAGGACTACCACTCACCATGACAGGTGTGGAGGCAGGACTACCACTCACCATGACAGGTGTGGAGGCAGGACTACCACTCACCATGACAGGTGTGGAGGCAGGACTACCACTCACCATGACAGGTCTGGAGGCAGGACTACCACTCACCATGACAGGTGTGGAGGCAGGACTACCACTCACCATGACAGGTCTGGAGGCAGGACTACCACTCACCATGACAGGTGTGGAGGCAGGACTACCACTCACCATGACAGGTCTGGAGGCAGGACTACCACTCACCATGACAGGTCTGGAGGCAGGACTACCACTCACCATGACAGGTCTGGAGGCAGGACTACCACTCACCATGACAGGTCTGGAGGCAGGACTACCACTCACCATGACAGGTCTGGAGGCAGGACTACCACTCACCATGACAGGTCTGGAGGCTGTGTAGACGTAGGACTTAGAGCTGAACCCTGGGTTGAAGGTCTGGTACTTCATTGTTGAAGAACCGCTGTGTTCTACAAAACAAAAAGAGAGAGGGGAAATCAGAAAATGTCATGAATCAACACTAAGGAAGGACCTGAATCAGCCCACCAAAAACTGATCCAATTTAAAGACAACACTAAGGAAGGACCTGAATCAGCCACCAAAAACTGATCCAATTTAAAGACAACACTAAGGAAGGACCTGAATCAGCCCACCAAAAACTGATCCAATTTAAAGACAACACTAAAGGAAGGACCTGAATCAGCCCACCAAAAACTGATCCAATTTAAAGACAACACTAAAGGAAGGACCTGAATCAGCCCACCAAAAACTGATCCAATTTAAAGACAACACTAAAGGAAGGACCTGAATCAGCCCACCAAAAACTGATCCAATTTAAAGACAACACTAAAGGAAGGACCTGAATCAGCCCACCAAAAACTGATCCAATTTAAAGACAACACTAAGCCTTGTGTTTTTCACCACCACCACACCTAATTAAACATCGATACATCAATACATTGGTATAACTAGTTTAATGATATGGGACATGACATTGGTATAACTAGTTTAATGATATGGGACATGACATTGGTATAACTAGTTTAATGATATGGGACATGACACAACAGAGAGCAGAGATTGTACGATCTCTACTCTGTACTGAGTAGGGATAGGATAGAGTAGAGATCGTACAGAGTAGGGATAGAATAGAGTAGAGATCGTACAGAGTAGGGATAGAATAGAGTAGAGATCGTACAGAGTAGGGATAGGATAGAGTAGAGATCGTACAGAGTAGGGATAGGATAGAGTAGAGATCGTACAGAGTAGGGATAGGATAGAGTAGAGATCGTACAGAGTAGGGATAGGATAGAGTAGAGATCGTACAGAGTAGGGATAGGATAGAGTAGAGATCGTACAGAGTAGGGATAGGATAGAGTAGAGATCGTACAGAGTAGGGATAGGATAGAGTAGAGATCGTACAGAGTAGGGATAGGATAGAGTAGAGATCGTACAGAGTAGGGATAGGATAGAGTAGAGATCGTACAGAGTAGGGATAGGATAGAGTAGAGATCGTACAGAGTAGGGAGAGGATAGAGTAGAGATCGTACAGAGTAGGGAGAGGATAGAGTAGAGATCGTACAGAGTAGGGAGAGGATAGAGTAGAGATCGTACAGAGTAGAGATTGAACAGAGTAGAGATCGTACAGTGTAGAGATTTTACAGAGTAGAGATTGTAGAGAGTAGAGATTGTAGAGAATTGTACAGATTGTACAGAGTAGAGATTTTACAGAGTAGAGATTGTAGAGAGTAGAGATCGTACAGAGTAGAGATCGTACAGAGTAGAGATCGTACAGAGTAGAGATCGTACAGAGGGCAGAGATCAAATCAAATCAAATGTTATTATTCAAATGCGTTGAATACAACAGGTGTAGTAGACCTTACAGTGAAATGCTGAATACAACAGGTGTAGTAGACCTCACAGTGAAATGCTGAATACAACAGGTGTAGTAGACCTCACAGTGAAATGCTGAATACAACAGGTGTAGTAGACCTTACAGTGAAATGATGAATACAACAGGTGTAGTAGACCTTACAGTGAAATGATGAATACAACAGGTGTAGTAGACCTCACAGTGAAATGCTGAATACAACAGGTGTAGTAGACCTTACAGTGAAATGATGAATACAACAGGTGTAGTAGACCTTACAGTGAAATGATGAATACAACAGGTGTAGTAGACCTTACAGTGAAATGCTGAATACAACAGGTGTAGTAGACCTTACAGTGAAATGCTGAATACAACAGGTGTAGTAGACCTTACAGTGAAATGCTGAATACAACAGGTGTAGTAGACCTTACAGTGAAATGCTGAATACAACAGGTGTAGTAGACCTCACAGTGAAATGCTGAATACAACAGGTGTAGTAGACCTCACAGTGAAATGCTGAATACAACAGGCGTAGTAGACCTTACAGTGAAATGCTGAATACAACAGGTGTAGTAGACCTTACAGTGTAATGATGAATACAACAGGTGTAGTAGACCTTACAGTGAAATGCTGAATACAACAGGTGTAGTAGACCTCACAGTGAAATGCTGAATACAACAGGTGTAGTAGACCTCACAGTGAAATGCTGAATACAACAGGTGTAGTAGACCTCACAGTGAAATGCTGAATACAACAGGTGTAGTAGACCTTACAGTGAAATGCTGAATACAACAGGTGTAGTAGACCTCACAGTGAAATGCTGAATACAACAGGTGTAGTAGACCTCACAGTGAAATGCTGAATACAACAGGTGTAGTAGACCTTACAGTGAAATGCTGAATACAACAGGTGTAGTAGACCTTACAGTGAAATGCTGAATACAACAGGTGTAGTAGACCTCACAGTGAAATGCTGAATACAACAGGTGTAGTAGACCGTACTGTGAAATGCTGAATACAACAGGTGTAGTAGACCTCACAGTGAAATGCTGAATACAACAGGTGTAGTAGACCTTACAGTGAAATGCTGAATACAACAGGTGTAGTAGACCTCACAGTGAAATGCTGAATACAACAGGTGTAGTAGACCTCACAGTGAAATGCTGAATACAACAGGTGTAGTAGACCTCACAGTGAAATGCTGAATACAACAGGTGTAGTAGACCTTACAGTGAAATGCTGAATACAACAGGTGTAGTAGACCTTACAGTGAAATGCTGAATACAACAGGTGTAGTAGACCTCACAGTGAAATGCTGAATACAACAGGTGTAGTAGACCTCACAGTGAAATGCTGAATACAACAGGTGTAGTAGACCTTACAGTGAAATGCTGAATACAACAGGTGTAGTAGACCTTACAGTGAAATGCTGAATACAACAGGTGTAGTAGACCTCACAGTGAAATGCTGAATACAACAGGTGTAGTAGACCGTACTGTGAAATGCTGAATACAACAGGTGTAGTAGACCTCACAGTGAAATGCTGAATACAACAGGTGTAGTAGACCTTACAGTGAAATGCTGAATACAACAGGTGTAGTAGACCTTACAGTGAAATGCTAAATACAACAGGTGTAGTAGACCTTACAGTGAAATGCTGAATACAACAGGTGTAGTAGACCTAACAGTGAAATGCTGAATACAACAGGTGTAGGTAGACCTCACAGTGAAATGCTGAATACAACAGGTGTAGTAGACCTTACAGTGTAATGATGAATACAACAGGTGTAGTAGACATCACAGTGAAATGCTGAATACAACAGGTGTAGTAGACCTTACAGTGAAATGCTAAATACAACAGGTGTAGTAGACCTCACAGTGAAATGCTGAATACAACAGGTGTAGTAGACCTTACAGTGAAATGCTGAATACAACAGGTGTAGTAGACCTTACAGTGAAATGCTGAATACAACAGGTGTAGTAGACCTTACAGTGAAATGCTGAATACAACAGGTGTAGTAGACCTTACAGTGAAATGCTAAATACAACAGGTGTAGTAGACCTCACAGTGAAATGCTGAATACAACAGGTGTAGTAGACCTTACAGTGAAATGCTAAATACAACAGGTGTAGTAGACCTTACAGTGAAATGCTGAATACAACAGGTGTAGTAGACCTTACAGTGAAATGCTGAATACAACAGGTGTAGTAGACCTCACAGTGAAATGCTGAATACAACAGGTGTAGTAGACCTTACAGTGAAATGCTGAATTACAACAGGTGTAGTAGACCTTACAGTGAAATGCTGAATACAACAGGTGTAGTAGACCTTACAGTGAAATGCTGAATACAACAGGTGTAGTAGACCTCACAGTGAAATGCTGAATACAACAGGTGTAGTAGACCGTACTGTGAAATGCTGAATACAACAGGTGTAGTAGACCTCACAGTGAAATGCTGAATACAACAGGTGTAGTAGACCTTACAGTGAAATGCTGAATACAACAGGTGTAGTAGACCTCACAGTGAAATGCTGAATACAACAGGTGTAGTAGACCTCACAGTGAAATGCTGAATACAACAGGTGTAGTAGACCTCACAGTGAAATGCTGAATACAACAGGTGTAGTAGACCTTACAGTGAAATGCTGAATACAACAGGTGTAGTAGACCTTACAGTGAAATGCTGAATACAACAGGTGTAGTAGACCTCACAGTGAAATGCTGAATACAACAGGTGTAGTAGACCTCACAGTGAAATGCTGAATACAACAGGTGTAGTAGACCTTACAGTGAAATGCTGAATACAACAGGTGTAGTAGACCTTACAGTGAAATGCTGAATACAACAGGTGTAGTAGACC
>NC_050570.1:5467151-5487151 GCF_013265735.2 Oncorhynchus mykiss | reverse complement strand
AATCCATCCTGTATTAACGTACCACAGTGATAGTCTCGCTCTACACAGGAAGTTAATAGGAAGTCTCTCTCTCTACACTGGAAGTTAATAGGAAGTCTCTCTCTCTACACTGGAAGTTAATAGGAAGTCTCTCTCTCTACACAGGAAGTTAATAGGAAGTCTCTCTCTCTACACTGGAAGTTAATAGGAAGTCTCTCTCTCTACACTGGAAGTTAATAGGAAGTCTCTCTCTCTACACAGGAAGTTAATAGGAAGTCTCTCTCACTACACAGGAAGTTAATAGGAAGTCTCTCTCTCTACACTGGAAGTTAATAGGAAGTCTCTCTCTCTACACAGGAAGTTAATAGGAAGTCTCTCTCTCTACACAGGAAGTTAATAGGAAGTCTCTCTCTCTCTACACAGTAAGTTAATAGGAAGTCTCTCTCTACACTGGAAGTTAATAGGAAGTCTCTCTCTCTCTACACAGGAAGTTAATAGGAAGTCTCTCTCTCACTCTCTACACAGTAAGTTAATAGGAAGTCTCTCTCTCTCTACACAGTAAGTTAATAGGAAGTCTCTCTCTCTCTACACTGGAAGTTAATAGGAAGTCTCTCTCTCTACACAGGAAGTTAATAGGAAGTCTCTCTCTCTACACAGGAAGTTAATAGGAAGTCTCTCTCTCTCTACACAGGAAGTTAATAGGAAGTCTCTCTCTCTACACTGGAAGTTAATAGGAAGTCTCTCTCTCTACACTGGAAGTTAATAGGAAGTATCTCTCTCTACACAGGAAGTTAATAGGAAGTCTCTCTCTCTACAGAGGAAGTTAATAGGAAGTCTCTCTCTCTACACTGGAAGTTAATAGGAAGTCTCTCTCTCTACACTGGAGGTTAATAGGAAGTCTCTCTCTCTACACTGGAAGTTAATAGGAAGTCTCTCTCTACAGAGGAAGTTAATAGGAAGTATCTCTCTCTACACAGGAAGTTAATAGGAAGTCTCTCTCTCTCTCTACACAGTAAGTTAATAGGAAGTCTCTCTCTCACTCTCTACACAGGAAGTTAATAGGAAGTCTCTCTCTACACTGGAAGTTAATAGGAAGTCTCTCTCTCTCTACAGAGGAAGTTAATAGGAAGTATCTCTCTCTACACAGGAAGTTAATAGGAAGTATCTCTCTCTACAGAGGAAGTTAATAGGAAGTATCTCTCTCTACACAGGAAGTTAATAGGAAGTCTCTCTCTCTACACTGGAAGTTAATAGGAAGTCTCTCTCTCTCTACACAGGAAGTTAATAGGAAGTCTCTCTCTCTACACTGGAAGTTAATAGGAAGTCTCTCTCTCTCTACACAGTAAGTTAATAGGAAGTCTCTCTCTCACTCTCTACACAGGAAGTTAATAGGAAGTATCTCTCTACACTGGAAGTTAATAGGAAGTCTCTCTCTCACTCTCTACACAGGAAGTTAATAGGAAGTCTCTCTCTCACTCTCTACACAGTAAGTTAATATGAAGTCTCTCTCTCTCTCTCTACACAGTAAGTTAATATGAAGTCTCTCTCTCTCTCTACACAGTAAGTTAATAGGAAGTCTCTCTCTCTCTACACTGGAAGTTAATAGGAAGTCTCTCTCTCTCTCTACACAGGAAGTTAATAGGAAGTCTCTCTCTCTCTACACAGGAAGTTAATAGGAAGTCTCTCTACACTGGAAGTTAATAGGAAGTCTCTCTCTACAGAGGAAGTTAATAGGAAGTATCTCTCTCTACACAGGAAGTTAATAGGAAGTCTCTCTCTCTCTCTACACAGTAAGTTAATAGGAAGTCTCTCTCTCACTCTACACAGGAAGTTAATAGGAAGTCTCTCTCTACACTGGAAGTTAATAGGAAGTCTCTCTCTCTCTACACAGGAAGTTAGTAGGAAGTCTCTCTCTCTCTACACAGGAAGTTAATAGGAAGTCTCTCTCTCTCTACACAGGAAGTTAATAGGAAGAGTCTCTCTCTCTACACAGGAAGTTAATAGGAAGTCTCTCTCTCTACAGAGGAAGTTAATAGGAAGTCTCTCTCTCTACACAGGAAGTTAATAGGAAGTCTCTCTCTCTCTACACTGGAAGTTAATATGAAGTCTCTCTCTCTCTACACTGGAAGTTAATAGGAAGTCTCTCTCTCTACACTGGAAGTTAATAGGAATCTCTCTCTCTACACAGGAAGTTAATAGGAAGTCTCTCTCTCTCTACACTGGAAGTTAATAGGAAGTCTCTCTCTCTCTCTCTCTACACAGGAAGGTAATAGGAAGTCTCTCTCTCTCTACGACTGTGTGATCACACTCTCCGCAGCCGATGTGAGTAAAACCTTAAAACAGATCAACATTCACAAGGCCGCAGGGCCAGACGGATTACAAGGACGTAAACTGTTACTGTTAGTCTTCACTGACATTTTCAACCTCTCCCTGTCCGAGTCTGTAATACCAACGTGTTTTAAGCAGACCACCATAGTCCCTGTGCCCAAAGAACACTAAGGTAACCTGCCTAAATGACTACCGACCCATAGCACTCACGTCTGTAGCTATGAAGTGCTTTGAAAGGCTGGTCATGGCTCATATCAACACCATTATCACAGAAACCATAGACCTACTCAAATTTGCATACAGCCCCAACAGATCCACAGATGATGCAATATCTATTGCTCTCCACATTGACCTTTCCCACTGGCACAAAAGAAACACCTATGTGTGAATGTTAATCATTGACTACAGCTCAGCGTTCAACACCATAGTGCCCTCAAAGTTCATAACTAAGCTAAGGACCCTGGGATGAAACACCTCCCTCTGCAACTGGATCCTGGACTTCCTGACGGGCCGCCCACAGGTGGTAAGGATAGGTAACAACACATCCGCCATGTTGATCCTCAACACAGGGGGCCCTAAGGGGTGCGTGCTCAGTCCCCTCCTGTACTCCATGTTCACTCATGGCCAGCACGACTTCAAAACCGTCATTAAGTTTACCGATGACACAACAGTGGTAGGCCTGATCACCGACAACAGCGAGACAGCCTATAGGGAGGAGGTCAGAGACCTGGCCGTGTGGTGCCAGGACAACCTCTCCCTCAACGTGAGTAAGACAAAGGAGATGATTGTGGACTTTAGGAAAAGGAGGACCGAGCACGCCCCCATTCTCATCGACGGGGCTGTAGTGGAGCAGGTTGAGAACTTCAATTTCCTTGGTGTTCACATCACCAACAAACTATCATGGTCCAAACACACCAAGACAGTCGTGAAGAGGGTGCGACAAAGCCTATTCCCCCTCAGGAAACTGAAAAGATTTGGCATGCTTCCTCAGATCCTCAAAAGGTTCTACACCTGCACCATCAAGAGCATCCTGACTGGTTGCATCACTGCCTGGTATGGCAACTGCTCGGCCTCCGACTGCAAGGCACTACAGAGGGTAGTGCGTACGGCCCAGTACATCACTGGGGCCAAGCTTCCTGCCATCCAGGACCTCTATACCAGGCAGTGTCAGAGGAAGGCCCTAAAAATTGTCAAAGACTCCAGCTACCCTAGTCATAGACTGTTCTCTCTGCTACCGCACGGCAAGCTGTACCAGAGTACCAAGTCTAGATCCAAGAGGCTTCTAAACAGCTTCTACCCCCCCAAGCCATAAGACTCCTGAACATCTAATCAAATGGCTACCCAGACTATTTGCATTGCCCTCTCCCCCTTTAGCTGATGCTACTCTCTGTTATTATCTATGCATAGTCACTTTAATAACTCTACCTACATGTATATATGACCTCAATTACCTCGACTAACCAGTGCCCCGCACATTGACTCGGTACCGGTACCCCCTGTTTATAGTCTCGCTATTGTTATTTTACTGCTGCTCTTTAATTACTTGTTCCTTTTATTTCTTATTCTTATTCGTATTTAAACTGCATTGTTGGTTAGGGGCTCGTAAGTAAGCATTTCACTAAGATCTACACCTCTTGTATTCGGCGCATGTGACTAATTCAATTTGATACGATTTGATTTTACAGTACAAAAGTTAAAGACAACAAGACTGTACTTGTGGGTGTGTGTGTGTGTGCACGCGTTTGTGTGTTCCCAGGCAGGTAGGCTGGAGGGAGGGGTGTGTGAGCTTCATACTTGGCTAAGTCAAAGCCTCAGGGAACAGGCAACAAACTGGTTGGTGGAGAATGAGGCCAGAAAGCGAGAGGGAAAGATTAAAGAGACAGCGCCCCAAGGACTTGGGCCTAACCCTGCTGACAACATGCAAACACTACCTGTCACTCAGCAGGCACCTTTTCCTGGTCTGTATACAACAAGATCTCAAAGGTTCCCTTCTAAATTCAACATAGTATGGACGAACGGCAATGTTTTTTTGACGCATTAATTCCGAGTGGTTAAGCTTAGGGCTTTGTTTTTTGTTTTGTTTATTTTACCTTTATTTAACTAGGAAAGTCAGTTAAGAACAAATTCTTATTATCAATGAAGGCCTAGGAACAGTGGGTTAACTGCCTGTTCAGGGGCAGAACGACAGATGTTCTACCCTGTCAGCTCGGGGATTTGATCGTGGAACCTTTGCGGTTACTAGTCCAATGCTCTAACCACCAGGGTCAGGCTTAAAACAAACAAAATAACTAAAATAATGAAATACAATGCACTCTTACCATCAAATATCATTGAGTATTCTCATGGCTTTTTACTGCATTATAAACTGTGGTGGTGCAGTGACCTAAGCAATGTGCTCCCACTCCCACAGCATCATGAATTCACACCCAGTGCCGGCCAAACATCATTTGATTCATTTAATTCATTTGATTCATTTTTATTCATTTGATTCATTTAATTCACTTGATTCATTTAATTCATTTGATTCATTGGATGAAGATTTATATCCACGTCCTTTTCAAACATCTGAAATTGGGAGACTATTTCCAGAGATCAGGCTGCTGTCTAGGCCCACAGGCCTACAAACGTGAATTGAAGAAATCAATTTTCATTGTGTTCTTATCCAAATCAATGATACGTTAATCATCTGTTAATAATGTTATCAATACATCACAATATTTCGTAGTATTGATCAAATGTTATGAATTGTGTTACAAATAAGTATTGTATTATTATTATTATGTATTTATTTGCATCCTCTATTTACAGCCATTACATTTCTCCCTGCAGAGTAATAGTTTTTTATTTTTATTTGACCTTTATTTAACCAGGCAAGTCAGTTAAGAACAAATTCTTATTTACAATGACGACCTAGGAACAGTGGGTTAACTGCCTGTTCAGGGGCAGAACGACAGATTTGTACCTTGTCAGCTCGGGGGTTTGAACTTGCAACCTTCAGGTTACTAGTCCAACGCTCTAACCACTAGGCTACCCTGCAAACCTGCCGCCCTGTCACTCATGTAAAAGTGGAATTTGAATAAAAGGTGCAATCCCCTCAGGAAGAAGTCATCTGTGGGTGTTTTATGCTCTAGTATTGTCTGTGTGTTTTTCTACTAGCACATACATAACTGCATTCATAGTGTAAAAAGTGTACACTGTATTTGTTCTGAAATCCCTGCCAGTGACTCGTAGCACCATCTCACAGAAAACAACATTGTATTGTAATGATAAACTGCACTTCCCATTGCCATATACGGTGTTGTTCAATAGATTGCTTAAGGTGACTATTACTGACTAAGTGATTAGATATCTCCATTAAGGCAGCAGGGTCCTGAGCTGTCACTGGAATAGAATATTAATTCATTTAGGCTACTGCGCCAATAGGCTACTAGGCTACTGGGCCAATAGGCTACTGGGCTACTGGGCATATAGGCTACTGAGATACTGGGCCAATATGCTACTGGGCCAATAGGCTACTGTGCCAATAGGCTACTGGGCCAATAGGCTACTGGGATAATGGGCCAATAGGCTACTAGGCTACTGTGATACTGGGCCAATAGGCTACTGGGCTACTAGGCTACTGGGCTACTGGGCCAATAGGCTACTGGGCTACTAGGCTACTGGGCTACTGGGCCAATAGGCTACTAGGCTACTGTGATACTGGGCCAATAGGCTACTAGGCTACTGTGATACTGGGCCAATAGGCTACAGGGCTACTGGGCCAATAGGCTACTAGGCTACTGTGATACTTGGCCAATAGGCTACTGGGCCAATAGGCTACTAGGCTACTGGGATACTGGGCCAATAGGCTTCTAGGCTACTGGGATACTGGGCCAATAGGCTACTGGGCTACTAGGCTACTGTGATACTGGGCCAATAGGCTACTGGGCTACTGTGATACTTCGCCAATAGGCTACTGGGCCAATAGGCTACTAGGCTACTGGGATACTGGGCCAATAGGCTACTGGGATACTGGGCCAATAGGCAACTGGGCCAATAGGCTATTGGGATACTGGGCCAATAGGCTACTGGGCTACTAGGCTACTGGGATACTGGGCCAATAGGCTACTAGGCTACTGGGATACTGGGCCAATAGGCTACTAGGCTACTGTGATACTTGGCCAATAGGCTACTGGGCCAATAGGCTACTAGGCTACTGGGATACTGGGCCAATAGGCTACTGGGATACTGGGCCAATAGGCTACTGGGATACTGGGCCAATAGGCAACTGGGCCAATAGGCTACTGGGATACTGGGCCAATAGGCTACTGGGATACTGGGCCAATAGGCTACTGGGCCAATGGGGCAATTAGGCTACTGGGATACTTGGCTACTGGGATATTGGGCTACTGGGATACCGGGCTACTGGGCTACTGGGCTACTCTGCATTTAATTTCACTTCCTACTCATACAAAGGCTGTGGGATTAGAGGAGACTACTTGCATTAAAATATTATCCTAAACTGGGGATAGCTATTCAGCCTCTATGATACAATACTTTACAACAGTAAAAACATGCTTCAAAGCATCCAGAAGGCTTCATTAAACCTTCAAAGTTGTAGTTAGTCGGTGGAGGAAGGGGAGGACCATCCTCCTCAGTGAATTTCACCAAAATAAAAATGGTGAAATATTTAATAAAAGGTATCCTTTTTAGATAAAACTATACTTAATACATTCACGTCACCAAATAATTGATTAAAACACACCTGTTTTGCCTTGAAGGTCTACAGTAGCCTCAACAGCACTCTGTAGGGTAGCGCCATGGTTTAGCCGGAGGACAGCTAGCTTCCGTCCTCCTCTGGGTACATTGGCCTCAATACAAAAACCTAGGAGGCTCATGGTTCTCACCCCCTTTCATAGACTTACACAGTAATTATGACAACTTCCGGAGAATGTCCTCCAATCTATCAGAGCTCTTGTAGCATGAACTGACATGTTGTCCACCCAATCAAAGGATCAGAGAATGAATCTAGTACTGAAAGCATAAGCTATAGCTAGCTAGCACTGCAGTGCATACAATGTGGTGAGTAGTTCACTCAAAGAGAGAAAGACAATGGATGAACAGTTAAGAACAAATAAAAAAATTTAAAAAATGAAGGAGGAGGAACACAAAGAGAGAGAGAGAGATATTTCAAATGTTTTAAACTTTCCCTTTCACTTACTTAGCTAGGGAATGCAGCTAGTTAGTAGATGCGAGAAGGAATTATACAACTATCTGGCTGCTATGAAAGTGAACTGTGTTTACGTGTGATCATGGGTGTATTCATTCCGCTGATTCTGTTGAAAAACATTTAATAAACGGAAGCAAATGGAACGAAACGAGGATAAACGTACCTGGATTTGTCCAATAGAAACTCATGTTTGCAACTGGTTGACTAATGATTACACCCTAGATCAGCTAGATTCAGGCAAGAGTGTGCAAGTTGGTATTGAATGTGTCACTGTTTGCCACCTTGATTACTAAAATTTATCTTGAACTGTGCATCTACGTCATAGAGCTTGTATTCATAGAATAGGTTGTAGCAACCTCATGATGTGTATAGGGAAAATTAGAGTATCATGTAGTAAACGTAAACCTATCGCTGTTACATCAAATTTTATTTGTCACATACACATGGTTAGCAGATGTTAATGCGAGTGTAGCGAAATGCTTGTGCTTCTAGTTCCGACAATGCAGTAATAACCAACGAGTAATCTATCCTAACAATTCCAAAACTACTACCTTATAGAGCTGGGTGAATGGAATATGAATGAGAGTCATCCAATATGCTGTAATAGACATAAGGCCACGCTCATAAACAACTGTATCGTTTTCTCCCTCATCCTAAACGGCACCGGCCTTCCACTGTAGTTAGTGGAGTTAGCAATTTGTTTAAGTGCAACTCTTTTATCTATTTCAACGTAGTCCTGCTTTAAACATGAATTGGGAGACATACTCTGTTTGTTTGTTCAGTTTGCACTCAGTTGACCTGGATAGAAGAAGACATGTTGTACTGTTCCTCTCAGGTATGTGTCTCTGGCTGCCTAGAGAATACACTCCTTGACTTATTCAACATTTGTTGTGTTACAGCCTGAATTCAACATTTATTAAATAGATTTTTTTCCTCACCCATCTACACACACACACACACAATACACCATAATGACAAAATGAAAACATGTTTTTAGAAATGTTTTGCAAATGTATTGGAAATTAAACAGAAATATCTCATTTACATAAGTATTCACATCCCTCAATACATGTTAGATTCACCTTTGTCAGCGATTACAGCTGTGAGTTTTTCTGGGTAAGTATCTAAGATCTTTGCACACCTGGATTGTGCAATATTTGCCCATTATTCTTTATAAAATTCTTCGTGTCTTGCCATAGATCTTCAAGCCAATTTAAGTCAAAACTGTAACTAGGCCACTCATGAACATTCAATGTCATCTTGGTAAGTAACTCCAGTGTATATTTGGTCTTGTGCTTTAGGTTATTGTCCTGCTGAAAGGTGAATTTGTCTCCCAGTATCTGTTGGAAAGCAGACTAAACCAGGTTTTCCTCCAGGATTGTTGCCTGTGCTTAGCTCTATTCCATTTTTTCTTATCCTAAAAAAAAAATCCCTAGTTCTTACCAATGACAAGCATCCCCATAACATGATGCAGCCACCACCATGCTTAAAAATATGTAGAGTGGTACTCAGTGATGTGTTGTGTTGGATTTGCCCCAAACATAATGCCTTGTATTCAGGACAAAAAGTTAATTTAGACATTTGTTTTCCAGTATTACTTTAGTGCCTTGTTGCAAACAGGATGCATGTTTTGGAATATTTTTATTCTGTAGAGGCTTCCTCTTTTTCACTCTGTTATTCATGTTAGTATTGTAGAGCAAGTACAACGTTGTTGATCCATCCTCAGTTTTCTCCCATCACAGCCATTAAACTGTAAATGTTTTTAAAATCACCATTGGCCTCATGGTGAAATCCCTGAGCGATTTCTTTCCTTTACAGCAGCTGAGTTAGGAAGGACGCCTGTATCTTTGTAGTGACTGGGTGTATTGATGCACCATCCAAAGTGTAATTAATAACTTCACCATGCTCAAACGGACATTCAATGTCTGCTTTAAAAAAAATCTTTACCCATCTATCAATAACTGTCCTTCTTTGCGAGGCATTGGAAAACCTCCCTGGTCTTTGTGGTTGAAATTCACTGCTGACGTACAGAGATGAGGTAGTCATTTAAAAATTATGTTAAACATTATTTTTATTTCACATAGAGTGAATCCATGCAACTTATTATGTGACTTGTTAAACGGAATTTGACTCCTGAACGTATTTAGGCTTGTCATAACAAAGGGGTTGAATACTTATTGACTCAAGACATTTCAGCTTTTCATTTTTAATTAATTTGTAAACATTTCTAAAAACATAATTCCACTGACATTATGGGGTATTTGTGTGCAGATCAGTGACACAAAATCTAAATTAAATCCATTTTAAATTCCGGCTGTAACACAACAGTGTGTGTGGGGGGGGGGGGTGAATACTTTCTGTAGGCAATGTACCGCAAACCTCATGCGAAGTTTGGATCAGTGAGTCAACATTAGGTATGGGCATTTGACATTTTTAAACTGTTCGAGTACTCACATATTTTTTGGTTGAATAATCGAGTACTCAAAATGGAAAAAATATTTTTTAAATTATAACATAACAGCATTGGAAAAATCTATACGTGCACATCTATCTATAGGCCTTTGTCAAAAGTGCACAATAATGTATAATTTCTCATAACCATTATAGATAACAAATCATAGTTGCTAAATTGCCACGTGTATATTAAAGTCAATAAAAAAGCAAGAACAATTGATTTAAACCCTAATATCAACTGGTTACATTATATCGGGGAACACAGTCCTGAAAGAGGTCTGTAACCTCAGCAGTGGTGCTTGCTTGCAAATTACCGACTTTATTCTGCTTGTTCTGTGGAATTTTCAAAACGGATGAACAAGTCCACATTTTTTTTAAACAAATGTAATTAACCTTTATTTAACTAGGCAAGTAAGTTAAGAACAAATTCTTATTTACAATGACGGCCTACCTCAGCTGGGTCAATTGTGCACCGTCCTATGGGACTCCCAATCACAGCCAGATGTGATCCAGTCTGGATTCAAACCAGGGACTGCAGTGACACCTCTTGCACTAAAATGCAGTGCCTTAGACCGCTGCACCACTCAGGAGCCTATGCTTAATGATTCTGATGAAAATATGCTCTTTGTCTACATCAAAATCCTTTTCAGTCTCTCCTGGTAGCAGCCTGGGGCTAACACTGTCACTGACTACTGAACACCATAATTTAACACCTGGGATAACTCTGAAGACTTTAGGAAACGTTTAACTTAAAATCCAGGGAGCACCACAGTTTAGCTAATCCTTGACAGTCCCAGAGAGCTTACATAACAAGACCACTTAGACACCCAGCCTGCTTTGTGTTGACAGAGAGAAAGACCATTGATATGTAATTTCCCTGACATGACTGGGCAGACAAGAATCACAGAAACCTGGTCTCTCCACCTCTCATTAACTACATGTACATTAAACCCTCTCCTCTCTAAAGCGGACTAAGACAGACCTGTAACTCAATCTCACTGAACCAAGTCTCCCCGAACCAAGTCTCACTGAACCAATTCTGACTAAACCATATCTCACTGAACCAAGTCTCACTGAACCAATTCTGACTAAACCATATCTCACTGAACCAAGTCTGATTGAACTTAGTCTGACTGAAACAAGTCTGATTGAACTTAGTCTGATTGAACTTAGTCTGACTGAAACAAGTCTGATTGAACCAGGTCTGACTGAAGCGCTTTATTTTCACCCTAGTCCTCATTGTTTCGGGGTAGCTGTGAGTTCATAGGTCATCTTAGAGCAGACTCAGCCTGAGTAACACCTGTCACCCAATCTTCTGGATCTCAATCTCACTCAAGGCCTTGTTTCACTGAAGCTATTTCTTTCAACCTAGTCCTTGGCGACAATTCCTCACTCTCTCTTTCTCTTTCTCCTGGCAGTGAGTTCATTTTATAGATGGGTTGTTTGTTTAGCAACAAAACCGACTTGTGTGGGAAAAAATAATGGGTTTGGCTTAGATTGTTGACAACATGTCAACTATATTTAGTCTCAAATGTTTATTGAATACATAAATACATTTGGACAATGAGCACTTGTTGTCACTCAAATACATTGCTACAGTTGATGGTTAGCTGGCTATTTTATGGTTGCCATGGTTGCAAAGACGTGAGAACAGTCAAAACATCAAAACAAGACATGGTATCAAGAACAAGATAAAACTAGCTGAAACCAGCCACTTACGATTCTCCACATGGCAGCTTCTTGTCATTGTTGCTAGCTATCTGGCCATTCAGAATCACAACAACAACACACAGACCGTCTGCCCCGTTGAAGCGCGCGCTTCGCACTTCATGACATTGTCAACTAACCGATCTATGAAAGCCATGCTTGTTTGAGCCTGTCAACTAAAGATTCAATTGTATAAAAACTTCATGGTAAAGCACTGCTATAACCCAAAACAAAAAAATAAAGTTTATTTTATTATATTCTATACAGGCTTATACAAAGACTGAGGTAGCCGGTGGAGAGAGTGGAGGGAGAGAGAGAGAAAGGGAGGGGAGAGAGAGAGAGAGAAAGGGAGGGGAGAGAGATGGAGAGAGGGGAGAGAGAGAAAGGGAGGGGTGAGAGATGGAGAGAGGGGAGAGAGATGGATAGGGGGGAGAGAGAAAGGGAGGGGTGAGAGATGGAGAGAGGGGAGAGAGAGAAAGGGAGGGGTGAGAGATGGAGAGAGGGGAGAGAGATGGAGATAGGGGGGAGAGAGAAAGGGAGGGGTGAGAGATGGAGAGAGGGGAGAGAGAGAAAGGGAGGGGTGAGAGATGGAGAGAGGGGAGAGAAATGGAGATAGGGGGGAGAGAGAAAGGGAGGTAGAGAATGGGAGAGAGGAGGGAGAGGGAGAGAGAAGAAAGGGAGAGGGGGAGAGAAGAAAGGGAGAAAGGGGAGAGAGATGGAAAGAGGGGGGAGAGAGAGAAAGGGAGTGGAGAATGGGAGAGAGAAGAGAGGGAGAGAGAAGAGAAGAGAGAGGGAGAGAGAGATGGAAAGAGGGGGGAGAGAGAGAAAGGGAGTGGAGAATGGGAGAGAGAAGAGAGAGAGAGAGGGAGTGGAGAATGGGAGAGAAAGGGAGAGGGAGAGAGAGAGATGAGTGGCAGAACTGGATCAGGTAGTTTTACACTGTATACAACACTAAACAATTAATCTAGAGTGGTCCCGCGTAGCTCCGGTGGTAGAGCATTGTGCTTGTGAGTTTGATTCCCAGGGGGACCAGTATGGGGAAAATAAGTAAGAGAATGTAGACATTCACTACTCTAAGTTGCTCTGGATAACTGCTAAATGACTCAAATTAATTGAATAAAAAATTATATAATTAGTACGAATTCATGCAAGTTGTTTACATGATTTGTTCATTTAATTTAACCAAAAAAAGTTAAGAATAAATCCAACTCCTGTATGTTGCTCAAAATCTAAGTATTTTAAATAATAATTTTTATTTTAAATAATATTTTAAGTTCTTGCAATAACTTGCAGCATGCCTGTTTTTAGAGGATTGTGGGTAATTCAACATTTGTAGACTTTATGATAATTTTACACAATGTGGAATACATGTTTGAAGAAAGAAAGGTATATTTATATAACAGTATTAAGCAGTTTGTTGTGGCATGAGGCAAATGCATCACATTGCAATGCAGTTCTACCGACAGTTGCTACTACAGGTGGATTGAGCACTGTCAATAGTTTGCTTATGTATCAAATCAAGTCAGTAAATTGTCTCTGAGCGCGGCAATGTAGTAGGTAGTCTACGGTTCATTTGAGTACCATGTCGCCATAGGAGGCTAGGTCCTACCTGAGGAGGTATAGTGTGTGGCTGAGCCGTTCTGTCGTGAAAGCGTCGAGGTTTTCTCGGCGAGCCGCATAGCAACCTGCTGCTGGACCCGCTTGGCCCGGGTCATCTCATCCGACAGGTTACCCCCTTTCCCCTCGAGTTGGATCTCGGACGGGACCGCGTAAGTACTGACGGCGGTATTGGGCTGCAAAGCAGACAGAAAGACATGATCTTGAGCCCCGAAACTCATTGTCGAAACTCGGAAGGCAATTTAAAAGTTCCAAGGATTCCAACCGAGAGCGCAATGTGTGTTTCTCGTCTAAACAATTTCTGATCTGGAAATAATTAATTTGGTCATCGGTAAAGTCGGTATTCGGTGTTGAGTTGCTCGTTCCTGTGTGAGATACTTTTCTTACGACTGCTCCCTCGGTAATGAACTATACAGTATATGCTGAAATAACAACGGGGTGGAGTCTGTGAGGGAGAGTAGGCTACCTGGCACAGGAAAATAAACTCTCTCATTGAGTACCTGTTACATGCACACAATAATGCGATTATTGTGGATAGTTAGATTCATATAGTAGTTATTGCTTTGCTAAGAAGAACGATTCCCCTAATCATTATGTTTACATGGACACATCTGAAAAAGGCTACATGATGGCACTCTGATAAATGCAGAACATCGCCAATCAAAAGAAACTTTCTAGCACACTGGTCATGTGCTTCATTTGTAAATCGGGAGGTGCCGGAACTAACAGTAAGCGGGAGAGGGGGGTGACCTGGGAAGCTCTGAGGTACGGGACATCATGAGGAAAAACAACAACAACAACATATCTAACTAACAAAGCATTGCATGCATATCATCTCATTTGCGTAGTTGGCATAGGGCAATAGAGTAGAGGTATTTATACATGGGGAACATTCTAGTAGCCTAGGGTCCGGAAATAAATTGGTAAGGGAAAATATGTTTATTTTTATAAACGCATTTCATGCAATTTTACATAATTTTACACGACTGGAGACTTAATTTTTCTTTAATGCCGCACAAATGATCGAAATGACAGACTACTTTGACAAAAAAAAACGACCTTGAATCTATCAATAACCTAGGGCTAGGTGTTTGGAGACACACGTTGTAGGCTACAATATGAAGAGGAAATTATAGTCCTTAAACATGCGTTCCAGTTTCACTGACTCGCCCCTATGATGCGCATCTCACTCACCGGCGATGGCGGACGCGTTTTTAAACAATATTTTGAAGTTGATTAAATATTTTTGGTAGCAGACAGATTAGCATTTTTTTTTCAGCAGTAGCCATTTGGTTTCCAACCGGTGTTTTCTCCCGATTGTATTTGACATATTGCGAAAGGCTTGTTTTGACCGCATGCTTGTTCACTGACAGATTTGCCGCGCGTCCCCGAATGTAGGCCATGCCATGTTATTGGGTTACGCACAATCCACAGCAATTAAATCAACTGTTGATCCTCTGTGGCAAAAATGACGGGCATTTGCATGGTGTAGTAGGACATTCTGAATCATTTAATTTATTTCTGAACATCAGTTATTCAATAGCTAACTTTGGCAAATATATTTCAATTCCAGATCCCTTTTCCAGAACCCTCAGCGCGTCTATGATTCTATAAACAAATAAATGAGGAAGTGCAACGCTGAAAATAGGAGAATTGTAGGATCATGGCTATCAGAGCAGAGCGAGGGAGGCAGATCATACAAAGTGAATCTCATTCTAGTTCTGTGAGAGATACAGGCGCACTACTCACACAGCTATGGCCACGCATTGGTCTCAAACAAAGGTTACAATGTTACGCAAACCACAAACACTGGCCGACCCAACCCGAATCAACTCTTAGAATATCAGGCCGTGGGGCAGGACAATTAACAAAGAGGTAACTCGAATTAACTTTGATCGGAGAGGTGCCGAATCCTGTTCCGGCAGGCTCACCTTAAGCACTGCAGCGATGTTATCTTTGGGAAGCATATTTGATTCTGATTTCGGACATATAAAGTGTGTAAGAATTTGTTACGAACTTCACTCGCGCAGCAGTCTAAGGCACCTCATCTCAGTGCTAGAGTCACTAGAGACCCTGGTTCGATTCCGGGCTGTATCACAACCGGTCGTGATCCCATAACGTGGAGCACAATTCTCCCAGCATTTATATATCCTAATAATTCGAAAGACTGCTCGGAAAACCAGGTGTTTTTAAACCGTGTAATGCTTACTTCGAGTTTGACTTTATACCAATTAAGATAAGAAGAATAATGTGTTTCCATGACTATTGCATAATCTACCTACTACCAAAATCAAATTAATAGCGAATTATTACTGTGCATGTAAAGGTACTCTGAATGTAGACCGGGGCACGTTGTCACACTTAACCACTGTAGATTTCTCAGCATTGTTATTGATGAATAGATTAAAGTAAGCATTTCACTGTAATGTCTACTATTGTTGTATTCGGTGCATGTGACAAATACAATTTGATTTGATTAGAAAAAAGTTACTTTTACATCTTTTATAACATAAATTAAAGTTGCACTATGTAGAAATTGCTCCTCCACCATGTCCTGGTTGCTAAAACTGTAATAGTTTGCCTAATTTCAGTTTATGTGACACAATAAGTTAGTATAGTATAGAGAATCATTGAACCATCTTTTATTTATATTTATTTCACCTTTATTTAAACCAGGTAGGCTAGTTGAGAACACCTTTATTTAAATAAAGGTGTTCTCAACTAGCATACCTGGTTTAAATAAAGGTGTTCTCAACTAGCTTACCTGGTTTAAATAAAGGTGTTCTCAACTAGCTTACCTGGTTTAAATAAAGGTGTTCTCAACTGGCCTCCCTGGTTAAATAAAGGTGTTCTCAACTAGCATACCTGGTTTAAATAAAGGTGTTCTCAACTAGCTTACCTGGTTTAAATAAAGGTGTTCTCAACTAGCTTACCTGGTTTAAATAAAGGTGTTCTCAACTGGCTTACCTGGTTTAAATAAAGGTGTTCTCAACTGGCTTACCTGGTTAAATAAAGGTGTTCTCAACTGGCTTACCTGGTTTAAATAAAGGTGTTCTCAACTGGCTTACCTGGTTTAAATAAAGGTGTTCTCAACTGGCTTACCTGGTTAAATAAAGGTGTTCTCAACTAGCTTACCTGGTTTAAATAAAGGTGTTCTCAACTGGCTTACCTGGTTTAAATAAAGGTGTTCTCAACTGGCTTACCTGGTTAAATAAAGGTGTTCTCAACTAGCTTACCTGGTTTAAATAAAGGTGTTCTCAACTGGCTTACCTGGTTTAAATAAAGGTGTTCTCAACTGGCTTACCTGGTTAAATAAAGGTGTTCTCAACTGGCTTACCTGGTTTAAACCAGGTAAGCTAGTTGAGAACACCTTTATTTAACCAGGTAAGCTAGTTGAGAACGAGTTCTCATTTACAACTGCGACCTGGCCAAGATAAAGCAAAGCAGTGAGACACAAACAACAACAACACAGAGTTACACATAAAAACAAATGGCGTGAGGAGGTAAAGGCACTAAAATAGGCCATAGTGAACAAGAACAGGAAGCATAGAAATAGCACACATAGAACTGATCTACCGCTTCTTAGACTTGCGTTCAGGTGGAATGACAGATCTATAACACACATTTCTATGTAACCTTTTTTTTCAGGTTCGCCCCCCCCAAAAAGTTACACATTGCCATTTTTAAGTTATTATTGGTAGAGTAACACTCTGATCAGTTGTGACATCTTGCCCCGTAGCTGGGCAAGTTATCACACAGTATGGGGCCAGATGTAACAATGGTACATGTGCTGTTAGTGTCAAAAGCATTGTGCTTATCACCTGATACTATTTGAAGTAAGAATATTCTGAAATTATATAATAATAACTAGATTATTGCAAGTATATCTAATTTCTCTGCTTATTGGAGATAAATACACTTTATTAGGGTTTGTCCTTTATAAATGAACTGAACACGTTTCTTTATTGCAACATATTAGAATAAAATATTTTGTTTGACAAAACATTTATAATTTAAAAAGCTGTGTGTGTGTCTGTGTGTGTCTGTGTGTGTCTGTGTGTGTGTGTGTGTGTCTGTGTGTGTGTGTCAAATCAAATCAAATTGTATTGGTCACATACACATGGTGAGCAGATGTTATTGCGAGTGTAGCGAAATGCTTGTGCTTCTAGTTCCCAACAGTGCAGCCATATCTAACAATTCTACAATAACTCCTTAATACACACAAATCTAAGTAAAGGGATGGAATAAGAATATATACATATAAATATATGGATGAGAAATGACAGAACGGCATAGGCTAAGATGCAGTAGATGGTATAAAATACAGATTATTTCACTTATAATTCACTGTATCACAATTCCAGTGGGTCAGAAGTTTACATACACTAAGTTGACTGTGCCTTTAAACTGCTTGAAAAATTCCAGATGAGATGAGTAATGCAAGACATGTAAACATTATTAAAGTGGCATTATTAAAATGACTAGTGATTAATTTATTAAAGTAGGCAGATTTCAAGTGTGTATGTAGGCAGCAGCCTCTCTGTGCTAGTGATGGCTCTTTAACAGTTTGATGGCCTTGAGATAGAAGCTGTTTTTCAGTCTATCGGTCCCAGCTTTGATGCACCTGTACTGATCTCGCCTTCTGGATGGTAGCGGGGTGAACACACAGTGGCTCGGATGGTTGTTATCCTTGATGATATTTTTGGCCTTCCTGTGACATTGGGTGGTGTAGGTGTCCTGGAGGGCAGGTCGTTTGCCCCCGGTGATGTGTTGTGCAGACCGCACTACCTTCTGGAGAGCCTTGCCGTTGAGGGCGGAGCAGTTGCCGTACCAGGCAGACGGGATTCTCTCAATTGTGCATCTGTAAAAGTTGGTGAGAGTTTCATGGATGGACCTTTTCCACCTTCTCCACTGCTGTCCCGTCTGCTGTTTCCTGAAGTCCATCTCCTTTGTTTTGTTGACGTTGAGTGAGAGGTTGTTTTCCTGACACCACACTCTGAGTGCCCTCACCTCCTCCCTGTAGGCTGTCTCGTTGTTGTGTCGTCTGCAAACTTGATGATTGAGTTGGAGGTGTGCATGGCCACGCAATCATGGGTGAACAGGGAGTACAGGAGGGGGCTGAGCACACCCTTGTGGGGCCCCAGTTGAGGATCAGCGAAGTGGAGATGTTGTTTCCTACCTTCACCACCTGGGGGGCGGCCCGTCAGGAAGTCCAGGACCCAATTGCACAGCGCAGGGTTTATTTTTTTAATTTTTTTAACCTTTATTTAATTAGGCAAGTCAGTTAAGAACAAATTCTTATATTCAATGACGGCCTAGGAACAGTGGGTTAACTGCCTGTTCAGGGGCAGAACGACAGATTTGTACCTTGTCAGCTCGGGGGTTAGAACTTGCAACCTTCCGGTTACTAGTCCAACGCCCCAATCTTAAGACCCAGGGCCTCAAGCTTAATGATGAGCTTGGAGGGTATCATGGTGTTGAATTCTGAGCTGTAGTCAATTAACAGCATTCTTAGGTTAAATAAAGGTTCAATAAAAAAACATCATGATGACAGAAGTGAGTGCTACGGGGTGGTAGTAATTTAGTTCAGTTACCTTTGCCTTCTTGGGTACAGGAACAATGGTGGCCATCTTGAAGCATGTGGGGACAGCAGACTGGGATAGAGAGAGATTGAAAATGTCCATAAACACACCAGCCAGTTGGTCTGCACATGCTCTGGGGACGCAGCTATGGATCCCCTCTGGGCCAGCAGCTTTACGAGGGTTAACACGTTTAAAAGTCTTACACACGTCGGCCATGTAGAAGGAGAGCCCACAGTCCTTTGTAGCGGGCTGCGTCGGTGGCACTGTGTTATCCTCAAAGCGGGCAAAGAAGGTGTTTAGTTTGTCTGGAAGCAAGACGTTGGTGTCCGTGACTTGGCTGGTTTTCCCTTTGTAATCTGTGATTGTCTGTAGACCCTGCCACATACGTCTCGTGTCTGAGCCGTTGAATTGCAACTCCACTTTGTCTCTATACTGACATTTTTCTTGTTTGTTTGCCTTGCGGAGGGAATAACTACACTATTTGTATCCGGCCATATTCCCAGTCACCTTTACATGGTTAAATGCGGTGGTTCGTGCTTTCAGTTTTGTAAGAATGCCGCCATCTCTCCACGGTTTCTGGTTAGGGTAGGTTTTAATAGTCACAGTATGCCACTACACTTCCTTACTCACCGAGTATTATTCTCTGAGGCTACCTGGAACACATCCCAGTCCGCGTGATCAAAACAATCTTGAAGCGTGGATTCCGATTGGTCAGATCAGCGTTGAATAGTCCTTAGCACGGGTACATCCTGTTTGAGTTTCTGTGTATAGGACGGGAGGAGCAAAATGGAGTCGTAGTTGGATTTGCCGAAAGGATGGCTGGGGAGGGCTTTGTATGCATTGCGGAAGTTAGAGTAGCAGTGATCGAGTGTTTTTCAGCGCGAGTGCTACAGAATTTAGGTAGCCCTGTTCTCAAATTTTCTTTAAAAAAATCCCCATCTACAATAAATACAGCCTCAAGATATATTGTTTCCAGTTTGCATAGAGTCCAGTGAAGTTCCTTGAGGGCCATTGTGGTATCGGCTTGAGGGGAGATATACACGGCTGTGACAATAACCAAGCAGAATTCACTTGGGAGATAATAGGGTCGGCATTTGATTGTGAGGAATTCAAGGTCAGGTGAA
>NC_050570.1:4724651-4762151 GCF_013265735.2 Oncorhynchus mykiss | reverse complement strand
GTGTTATCCAGTCACTACATACTGGATTACACAGGGAAAACAAGGGTGGGTATTAGTTAATGCTATCCGTAGTGTGGTCTAGCTCCTGGACTTATTGGTTAGGGTTAACCCTAACCCTAACACATAGGAGTTAGTCCGTTGCTAGCTATTAGCTATTAGCTAGCTTCTGGACCTATTGGTTACACTGCGGAGTTGCTAATGCTAGCTATTAGCTATTAGCTAGCTTCTGGACCAATTGGTTACACTGCGGAGTTGCTAATGCTAGCTATTAGCTATTAGCTAGCTTCTGGACCTATTGGTTACACTGCGGAGTTGCTAATGCTAGCTATTAGCTATTAGCTAGCTTCTGGACCTATTGGTTATACTGCGGAGTTGCTAATGCTAGCCTAATATTAAGGAGGTTGAATGTCTTTGCTATTAGCAGGATTTCATAGCCTCATTGTAAAATAGACGATTACTGTAACCGATGGTGTAGTGGTGCTCTATCTTACACAGGCCTATCTATCCTCTATCTTACACAGCGTCTTGAGTAATGAAGGCCTATCTATCCCTAGAACGGCATTTCCCAAACTCGGTCCTCGGGACCCCAAGAGGTGCATGTTTTGGGTTTTGCCCTTAGTAGTACACAGCTGATTAAAAATAAGTTAAGCTTGATGATTGGTTGATTTATATAAATCAGCTGTGTAGTACAGGGGGTCCCGAGGACTGAGTTTCAGAAAACGTTGCCCTTAGAAAATATGATATTTCTAAATCAAGTAGGAGCTAGTGAGTTGATAGCTATTAAATATAGAAAGGTTTTATGTCCTTACTATAAGATAGACTTTTAACTAGTCCTCTAGTACTGATGTAGATAGACTTCTAACCAGTCCTCTAGTGCTGATGTAGCTAGACTTTTAACTAGTCCTCTAGTGCTGATGTAGCTAGAATTGTAACTAGTCCTCTAGTACTGATGTAGATAGAATTGTAACTAGTCCTCTAGTGCTGATGTAGCTAGAATTGTAACTAGTCCTCTAGTGCTGATGTAGCTAGACTTTTAACTAGTCTTCTAGTGCTGATGTAGCTAGAATTGTAACTAGTCCTCTAGTGCTGATGTAGATAGACTTTTAACTAGTCCTCTAGTGCTGATGTAGCTAGACTTTTAACTAGTCCTCTAGTGCTGATGCAGCTAGACTTTTAACTAGTCCTCTAGTGCTGATGTTGCTAGAATTTTAACTAGTCCTCTAGTGCTGATGTAGCTAGACTTTTAACTAGTCCTCTAGTGCTGATGTAGATAGAATTGTAACTAGTGCTCTAGTGCTGATGTAGATAGACTTTTAACTAGTCCTCTAGTGCTGATGTAGATAGACTTTTAACTAGTCTTCTAGTGCTGATGTAGCTAGAATTGTAACTAGTCCTCTAGTGCTGATGTAGCTAGACTTTTAACTAGTCCTCTAGTGCTGATGTAGCTAGACTTTTAACTAGTCCTCTAGTGCTGATGTAGCTAGACTTTTAACTAGTCCTCTAGTGCTGATGTTGCTAGAATTTTAACTAGTCCTCTAGTGCTGATGTAGCTAGACTTTTAACTAGTCCTCTAGTGCTGATGTAGATAGAATTGTAACTAGTGCTCTAGTGCTGATGTAGATAGACTTTTAACTAGTCCTCTAGTGCTGATGTAGATAGACTTTTAACTAGTCCTCTAGTGCTGATGTAGATAGACTTTTAACTAGTGCTCTAGTGCTGATGTAGCTAGACTTTTAACTAGTCCTCTAGTGCTGATGTTGCTAGAATTTTAACTAGTCCTCTAGTGCTGATGTTGCTAGAATTTTAACTAGTCCTCTAGTGCTGATGTAGATAGAATTGTAACTAGTGCTCTAGTGCTGATGTAGATAGACTTTTAACTAGTCCTCTAGTGCTGATGTAGATATACTTTTAACTAGTCCTCTAGTGCTGATGTAGCTAGACTTTTAACTAGTGCTCTAGTGCTGATGTAGCTAGACTTTTAACTAGTCCTCTAGTGCTGATGTTGCTAGAATTTTAACTAGTCCTCTAGTGCTGATGTAGCTAGACTTTTAACTAGTCCTCTAGTGCTGATGTAGATAGAATTGTAACTAGTGCTCTAGTGCTGATGTAGCTAGACTTTTAACTAGTCCTCTAGTGCTGATGTAGCTAGACTTTTAACTAGTCCTCTAGTGCTGATGTTGCTAGAATTTTAACTAGTCCTCTAGTGCTGATGTAGCTAGACTTTTAACTAGTCCTCTAGTGCTGATGTAGCTAGACTTTTAACTAGTGCTCTAGTGCTGATGTAGCTAGACTTTTAACTAGTCCTCTAGTGCTGATGTTGCTAGAATTTTAACTAGTCCTCTAGTGCTGATGTAGCTAGACTTTTAACTAGTCCTCTAGTGCTGATGTAGATAGAATTGTAACTAGTGCTCTAGTGCTGATGTAGCTAGACTTTTAACTAGTCCTCTAGTGCTGATGTAGCTAGACTTTTAACTAGTCCTCTAGTGCTGATGTTGCTAGAATTTTAACTAGTCCTCTAGTGCTGATGTAGCTAGACTTTTAACTAGTGCTCTAGTGCTGATGTAGATAGACTTTTAACTAGTCCTCTAGTGCTGATGTAGATAGACTTTTAACTAGTCCTCTAGTGCTGATGTAGCTAGACTTTTAACTAGTGCTCTAGTGCTGATGTAGCTAGACTTTTAACTAGTCCTCTAGTGCTGATGTTGCTAGAATTTTAACTAGTCCTCTAGTGCTGATGTTGCTAGAATTTTAACTAGTCCTCTAGTGCTGATGTAGATAGAATTGTAACTAGTGCTCTAGTGCTGATGTAGATAGACTTTTAACTAGTCCTCTAGTGCTGATGTAGATAGACTTTTAACTAGTCCTCTAGTGCTGATGTAGCTAGACTTTTAACTAGTGCTCTAGTGCTGATGTAGCTAGACTTTTAACTAGTCCTCTAGTGCTGATGTTGCTAGAATTTTAACTAGTCCTCTAGTGCTGATGTAGCTAGACTTTTAACTAGTCCTCTAGTGCTGATGTAGATAGAATTGTAACTAGTGCTCTAGTGCTGATGTAGATAGACTTTTAACTAGTCCTCTAGTGCTGATGTAGATAGACTTTTAACTAGTCTTCTAGTGCTGATGTAGCTAGAATTGTAACTAGTCCTCTAGTGCTGATGTAGCTAGACTTTTAACTAGTCCTCTAGTGCTGATGTAGCTAGACTTTTAACTAGTGCTCTAGTGCTGATGTAGCTAGACTTTTAACTAGTCCTCTAGTGCTGATGAAGCTATAATTGTAACTAGTGCTCTAGTGCTGATGTACAGTTGGCTCCAAAATTACTGGCACCCCCGACTGGCAATGAACAAATAATACATAACAAATATAAACTATATAGTTATAGAGAGAAACTCAAAATACCAACATGTGAGAAATATTGTACTTTATTAATGTTTCAATGGAACCAACCAAAATCATTCAATTATTTAATACAACATGTAACCAAAATCAAGGTTTCATGATTATTGGCACTCCTCATTTAGTACTTAGTGCCACCGCCTCTGGCAAGGATAACAGCATGGAGTCTTTTCCTGTAATGTTTGACAAGGTTAAGGAAGAATTTTGGATCATTCCTCTATGCGGATCCTTTCAAGATCCTTCACATTCTTGGGTTTGAGCTTATCAACTGCCCCTCTTCCACTCAGCCCACAGGTTTTCCATTGGATTGAGGTCCGGCGACTGAGATGGCCATGGCAGAACATTGATTTTGTTGTCACAGAACCATTTCTGTGTGGATCTTGAGGTATGTTTTGGGTAATTGTCTTGTTGGAAAGTCCTACGGCCAAGTCCCAGCCTTCTGGCAGAGGCAACCAGATTGTCAACCAAAATTGCCTGATACTTGGTAGAATTCATTATGCCATCAATCTTAAACAGTGCCCCTGGACCTCTGGAATTAAAACAGCCGCAAAACATCACTGACCCACCACCATATTTCACCGTGGGTATGAGGTGCCTCTCCTCTGTTTCGACGCCAAACATGCCGATGCTGTATCTGAACTTTCAATGTCGGTCTCATCGGACCAGAGCACCTTCTTCCAGTCATAATTTAAATGACGTTTGGCAAACTCCAAGCGCTTTGCGTCTGTGTCTTGGGGTCAGAAAGGGCTTTCTTCTGGCAAACCTTCTAAAGAGCCTGCGGATGTGGAGGTGACGGTGCTTTTTGAGACCTGGTGACCCCAAGACGCCACCAAGGCCTGCAATTTTTTCACAGTGGTTCTTGGGGATTTTGTTGCTTCTCTCACCATCCTCCTCCCTATCCTGGGGGGCAAAATGCATTTGCGTCCTCTACCCATGAGGTTTTCAACTGTTCCATATCTTTTGAATTTTCTAATAATTACCCTGACAGTGCTCAGTGGTGTATTTGTTTGTGGATCTTCTTGTAGCCATTACCAGATTTATGAAGGTCTACGACCATCTGTCTCTTTGTGAACTGCCAGTTCTTTTGTTTTCTTCATGGTGTTGAGTGACAGTGGGATATTGCATGTATGTTACCTCATTTCTATACCCTAGTGAAACAGGAAGTGATGTAATGGCTCAATAGAGTTCCTTAAGACTTAGATAAACTTAAATAAGTGGAATTTAATTTGTGGTTTAATTTTGGTAGATGTTATTTACAATAATCTTTAAGGGTGCCATTAATTGTGAAACCTTGATTTGGAGGAAATTGATTTTTAATTAAATCAATAAATTATTTTTGTTGTTTCCATTGAAACATTGATGAAGTACAGTATTTCTCACATGTTGGTATTTTGAGTTTATCTCTATAATTATATTGTTTATATTTGTTTAAGCATTTGTTTGTGCATTGCCAGACAGAGGTGCCAGAAATTTTGGAGCCCACTGTACCTAGACTTCTAACCAGTGCTCTAGTGCTAATTTAGCTAGACTTTTAACGTGCTCTAGTGCTAATGTAGCTAGACTTTTAACATGCTCTAGTGCTAATGTAGCTAGACTTTTAACGTGCTCTAGTGCTGATGTAGCTAGATTTCTAACCAGTGCTCTAGTGCTGATGTAGCTAGACTTCTAACCAGTGCTCTAGTGCTGATGTAGCTAGACTTCTAACCAGTGCTCTAGTGCTGATGTAGACTTCTAACCAATCCTCTAGTGCTGATGTAGACTTCTAACCAGTCCTCTAGTGTTCATGTAGACTTCTAACCAGTCCTCTAGTGCTGATGTAGACTTCCAACCAGTCCTCTAGTGTTGATGTAGACTTCTAACCAGTCCTCTAGTGCTGATGTAGACTTCTAACCAGTCCTCTAGTGCTGATGTAGATAGACTTCTAACCAGTCCTCTAGTGCTGATGTAGACTTCCAACCAGTCCTCTAGTGTTGATGTAGACTTCTAACCAGTCCTCTAGTGCTGATGTAGACTTCTAACCAGTCCTCTAGTGCTGATGTAGATAGACTTCTAACCAGTCCTCTAGTGTTGATGTAGATAGACTTCTAACCAGTCCTCTAGTGCTGATGTAGACTTCTAACCAGTCCTCTAGTGCTGATGTAGATAGACTTCTAACCAGTCCTCTAGTGTTGATGTAGACTTCTAACCAGTCCTCTAGTGTTGATGTAGACTTCTAACCAGTCCTCTAGTGTTGATGTAGACTTGTAACCAGTCCTCTAGTGCTGATGTAGACTTGTAACCAGTCCTCTAGTGTTGATGCAGACTTCTAACCAGTCCTCTTTTGTTGATGTAGCTAGACTTCTAACCAGTCCTCTAGTGTTGATGTAAACTTGTAACCAGTCCTCTAGTGTTGATGTAGACTTGCAACCAGTCCTCTAGTGCTGATGTAGACTTGTAACCAGTCCTCTAGTGTTGATGTAGACTTCTAACCAGTCCTCTAGTGTTGATGTAGACTTCTAACCAGTCCTCTAGTGTTGATGTAGACTTCTAACCAGTCCTCTAGTGTTGATGTAGACTTGTAACCAGTCCTCTAGTGTTGATGTAGACTTCTAACCAGTCCTCTAGTGCTGATGTAGACTTGTAACCAGTCCTCTAGTGTTGATGTAGACTTGTAACCAGTCCTCTAGTGCTGATGTAGACTTGTAACCAGTCCTCTAGTGCTGATGTAGACTTCTAACCAGTCCTCTAGTGCTGATGTAGACTTGTAACCAGTCCTCTAGTGTTGATGTAGACTTGTAACCAGTCCTCTAGTGCTGATGTAGACTTGTAACCAGTCCTCTAGTGCTGATGTAGACTTCTAACCAGTCCTCTAGTGCTGATGTAGACTTGTAACCAGTCCTCTAGTGTTGATGTAGACTTCTAACCAGTCCTCTAGTGCTGATGTAGACTTGTAACCAGTCCTCTAGTGTTGATGTAGACTTGTAACCAGTCCTCTAGTGTTGATGTAGACTTCTAACCAGTCCTCTAGTGTTGATGTAGACTTGTAACCAGTCCTCTAGTGTTGATGTAGACTTCTAACCAGTCCTCTAGTGTTGATGTAGACTTCTAACCAGTCCTCTAGTGTTGATGTAGGTAGACTTCCAACCAGTCATCTAGTGTTGATGTAGTTGAGTAATAAAGGCCCACATAAGATCTTAATTTGATCAGTTTCTCACAGCAGGAAAATTATCCTGCAGCAACAGGAAATATTAATTATTGTTTGGATTATAATTAATGGACATTTTTGTAAGGGTTGATATGATCCATTTTTAGTTAGGGCAAATCAAGTCTGAAATTAGAAATGAGAAATTACAAACTTTAGAAGCCTGTTTAAACATTGAATACACTACAAGTTTGCATTTCCTGCTGTGAGGGACATTTCCTGCCACAACAGGATGGTCAAATGAAGATCCTACACCTGTACCTATCCCACAGAACATATCCCACCCCTGGTTATAACACCTTGTCAAATGTTGCTGTCAGATATTTTAATTTTGTATTTGTGTTTATCATCACAGGTTATCGTCACGACTCCTATGGAGATGTTGAAGATTCAGCTTCAAGATGCTGGGAGAATTGGTAAGAGATTTAGAGGGATGGAGGAGAATTGGTAAGAGACTTAGAGAGGTGGAGGAGATTCTGTAAGAGAGAGATTGAGGAGAATCTCCAGATTTAGTGAGATGGAGAAGAATTGGTAAGAGATTTAGAGGGATGGATGAGAATCTGTAAGAGATTTAGAGAGATGGAGGAGAATTGGTAAGAGATTTAGAGAGGTGGAGGAGAATCTCTAAGAGATTTAGAGAGATGGAGGAGAATTGGTAAGAGATTTAGAGAGATGGAGGAGAATTGGTAAGAGATTTAGAGAGATGGAGGAGAATTGGTAAGATATTTAGAGAGATGGAGGAGAATTGGTAAGATATTTAGAGAGATGGAGGAGAATTGGTAAGAGATTTAGAGAGATGGATGAGAATTGGTAAGAGATTTAGAGGGATGGAGGAGAATTGGTAAGAGATTTAGAGAGACGGAGGAGAATTGGTAAGAGATTTAGAGAGGTGGAGGAGATTCTGTAAGAGAGAGATTGAGGAGAATCTCCAGATTTAGTGAGATGGAGAAGAATTGGTAAGAGATTTAGAGGGATGGATGAGAATCTGTAAGAGATTTAGAGAGATGGAGGAGAATTGGTAAGAGATTTAGAGAGGTGGAGGAGAATCTCTAAGAGATTTAGAGAGATGGAGGAGAATTGGTAAGAGATTTAGAGAGATGGAGGAGAATTGGTAAGAGATTTAGAGAGATGGAGGAGAATTGGTAAGATATTTAGAGAGATGGAGGAGAATTGGTAAGATATTTAGAGAGATGGAGGAGAATTGGTAAGAGATTTAGAGAGATGGATGAGAATTGGTAAGAGATTTAGAGGGATGGAGGAGAATTGGTAAGAGATTTAGAGAGACGGAGGAGAATTGGTAAGAGATTTAGAGAGGTGGAGGAGATTCTGTAAGAGAGAGATGGAGGAGAATCTTCAGATTTAGTGAGATGGAGGAGAATTGGTAAGAGATTTAGAGGGATGGATGAGAATCTGTAAGAGATTTAGAGAGATGGAGGAGAATTGGTAAGAGATTTAGAGAGGTGGAGGAGAATTGGTAAGAGATTTAGAGAGATGGAGGAGAATATGTAAGAGATTTAGAGGGATGGATGAGAATCTGTAAGAGATTTAGAGAGATGGAGGAGAATTGGTAAGAGATTTAGAGGGATGGAGGAGAATTGGTAAGAGATTTAGAGAGATGGAGGAGAATCTCTAAGAGATTTAGAGAGATGGAGGAGAATTGGTAAGAGATTTAGAGAGATGGAGGAGAATTGGTAAGAGATTTAGAGAGATGGAGGAGAATTGGTAAGATATTTAGAGAGATGGAGGAGAATTGGTAAGAGATTTGGAGAGATGGGTGAGAATTGGTAAGAGATTTAGAGAGGTGGAGGAGATTCTGTAAGAGAGAGATGGAGGAGAATCTTCAGATTTAGTGAGATGGAGGAGAATTGGTAAGAGATTTAGAGGGATGGATGAGAATCTGTAAGAGATTTAGAGAGATGGAGGAGAATTGGTAAGAGATTTAGAGAGGTGGAGGAGAATTGGTAAGAGATTTAGAGAGATGGAGGAGAATATGTAAGAGATTTAGAGGGATGGATGAGAATCTGTAAGAGATTTAGAGAGATGGAGGAGAATTGGTAAGAGATTTAGAGGGATGGAGGAGAATTGGTAAGAGATTTAGAGAGATGGAGGAGAATCTCTAAGAGATTTAGAGAGATGGAGGAGAATTGGTAAGAGATTTAGAGAGATGGAGGAGAATTGGTAAGAGATTTAGAGAGATGGAGGAGAATTGGTAAGATATTTAGAGAGATGGAGGAGAATTGGTAAGAGATTTAGAGAGATGGGTGAGAATTGGTAAGAGATTTAGAGGGATGGAGGATAATTGGTAAGAGATTTAGAGAGACGGAGGAGAATTGGTAAGAGATTTAGAGAGGTGGAGGAGATTCTGTAAGAGAGAGATGGAGGAGAATCTTCAGATTTAGTGAGATGGAGGAGAATTGGTAAGAGATTTAGAGGGATGGATGAGAATCTGTAAGAGATTTAGAGAGATGGAGGAGAATTGGTAAGAGATTTAGAGAGGTGGAGGAGAATTGGTAAGAGATTTAGAGAGATGGAGGAGAATATGTAAGAGATTTAGAGGGATGGATGAGAATCTGTAAGAGATTTAGAGAGATGGAGGAGAATTGGTAAGAGATTTAGAGGGATGGAGGAGAATTGGTAAGATATTTAGAGAGATGGAGGAGAATCTCTAAGAGATTTAGAGAGATGGAGGAGAATTGGTAAGAGATTTAGAGAGATGGAGGAGAATTGGTAAGAGATTTAGAGAGATGGAGGAGAATCTGTAAGATATTTAGAGAGATGGGGGAGAATATGTAAGAGATTTAGAGGGATGGAGGAGAATTGGTAAGAGATTTAGAGAGATGGAGGATAATCTGTAAGAGAGAGATGGAAATGGAGGGAGGGACAAAGAAGATCCTGAGCAGAGATAGTTTTGAGGAATCTCCATTGGAATCGTATCAACGTGCATTATGTACGTTGCCCATGCGTCGTCAATGGGCCGTGTGGTGCAATCTGGGCGACCCTGGGACAAGGAGAGCACTCCTTCAAGGAGTGAATGGGAGACAATTGTGCACTAGCTTAAAAACCCAACGTTAGCATGAATTTTGTGAACGAGAAGTACAACATTTACAAAAATGTGCGAGGGTACGGAGATAATATGAACATGTAGATAGGGGTAAAGTGACCATGCGTAGATAGAGAACAGCAGCGTACAAAAGGGGGGGGGGGGGGTCAATGCAAATATTCTGGGTGGCCATTTGATTAGATGTTCAGGAGTCTTATGGCTTGGGGGTAGAAGCTGTTCAGGAGCCTTTTAGACCTGGACTCAGGGTACCGCTTGCCGTGCGGCAGCAGAGAGAACAGTCTATGACCAGGGTGGCTGGAGTCTTTAGGGCCTTCCTTTGACACCGCCTGGTATAGAGGTCCTGGATCGCGGGAAGCTTGGCCCCAGTGATGTACTGGGCCGTACGCACTACCCTTTGTAGTGCCTTGCGGTCGGAGGACGAGCAGTTGCCATACCAGGCGGTGAGGCAACCAATCAGGATGCTCTCTTTGGTGCAGCTTTAGAACTTTTTGAGGATCTGAGGACCCATGCCAAATATTTTTTTGTCTCCTGATAGTTTGTTGAGATGTGGAAGCCAAGGAACCTGAAGCTCTCAACCTGTTCCACTTCAGCCCCGTCGATGAGAATGGGGGCATTCTCGGCCCTCCTTTTCCTGTAGTCTAACCTAACCTTTGTCTTGCTCACATTGAGGGAGAGGTTGTTGTCCTGGCACCACACTGCCAGGTCTCTGTCCTCCTCCCTGTAGGCTGTCTCGTCGTTGTCGGTGATCAGGCCTACCACCGTTGTGTTGTCAGCAAACTTAATGATGGTGTTGGAGTCGTGCTTGTCCACATGGTCATGGGTGAACAGGGAGTACAGGAGGGGACTAAGCACGCACCCCTGAGGGGCCCCCGTGTTGAGGATCAGCATGGCAGGTGTGCTGTTGCCTACCCTTACCACCTGGGGGCAGCCTGTTAGGAAGTCCAGGATCCAGTTGCAGAGGGAGGTGTTCAGTCCCAGCGTCAGCCGGTGTAGTAGTAGTCAATCTTAGTCCTGTATTGATGCTTTGCCTGTTTGATGGTTCGTCGGAGGGCATAACGCGATTTCTTATAAGCTTCCGGGTTCGTGTCCCGCTCCTTGAAAGAGGCCGCTCTACCCTTTAGCTCAGTGCAGATGTTGCCTGTAATCCATGGCTTCTGGTTGGGGTATGTGCCTTGGGTCACCTTGGGGACGACATCATCAATGCACTTATTTGACAAAGCCGGTGTCTGATATGGTGTCCTCCTCAATGCCATCGGATGAATCAGGAAAATAGAATTATGGTCAAATATGCCAAACGGAGAGCTTTGTATACGTGTCTCTGTGTGTGGAGTGAAGGTGGTCTCGAGTTTTCCTCCATTAATTTTTTCCCCATAAGGGATTTTAGAAACACTTAATATAAGGGCTGTGTTTCTGTGAAGGTTTGATAACCGTGTAAATCTCTCTGACAAGGTAACTTTTATCAATATATTCGGCTCTATTTACTCTCAGATTTGAACATGCAAATTAGCACCGAGGTACCTTAGACTTCATCCAAGACTACAAATCCCAGCATGCTCATGCACGTCATCTCTAGCTGACACCTTTGCTAACAGGTATTGTGTCAATTTAAAACTTGCACAAGACAGTTCACAGAATTATCAATGTAAAGGAGTTTAGCCAATTTATTAATTACTAAATTTAGCTATCCAGAGATTCGTACCTTTGCCTCGATTTGGCATTTTCGTCTGAATTATCATGGTATTTGTAGTTCTTTATGATAGCCACATTAGCAGTTAATTAGCATTTCATTTTGGGGGGGTTAATTACAGGCGAATATATTGATAAACGTTTGTCAGAGAGACATTTACACGGTTATCGAAACATCACACCAGGGTTAAAACATGTGTTTTATGTGTTTCTAAAATCTCCCGTGGGGATTCCTCTCTCCTCCTTTCTGTAGCATTTCTGAAATATGGGTAAATGCTGCCCTCGTGTGGTCAATAATGGAATCACATAGGCCGTTGACCTGTAATATTTCTGAAATATGGGTAAATGCTGCCCTCGTGTGGTCAGTAATGGAATCACATAGGCCGTTGACCTGTAATATTTCTGAAATATGGATAAATGCTGCCCTCGTGTGGTCAGTAATGGAATCACATAGGCCCGTTGACCTGCTATTATCAAGCCTTATAAATACTTATCATCTCATAATAATCTTGCCAAAATAAATACCAGCAAACTAGTTAGTTAGATATATAGATAGAGATAGATATTATTGCCCACAGCGAGAACAATTTAACACCATGTTGCCCCCCCAACCCTCAGAGGCCCAGAGGAAGCTGATGCCAGAGACAATAGTACCAGGGACCGTGCCGACAAAGTCCCCCACCGCCATGCAGCTGACCAGGGAACTACTGAAAGAGAAGGGCATCGCTGGGCTGTACAAGGGCCTAGGGGCCACACTGCTCAGGTAGGGCTCTATACAAGGACCTGGGGGCCACACTGCTCAGGTAGGGCTCTATACAAGGGCCTAGGGGCCACACTGCTCAGGTAGGGCTCTATACAAGGACCTGGGGGCCCACACTGCTCAGTTAGGGCTCTATACAAGGGCCTAGGGGCCCACACTGCTCAGGTAGGGCTCTATACATGGGCCTAGGGGCCATACTGCTCAAGTAGGGCTCTATACAAGGACCTGCGGGCCCACACTGCTCAGGTAGGGCTCTATACAAGGGCCTAGGGGCCACACTGCTCAGGTAGGGCTCTATACAAGTACCTGGGGGCCACACTGCTCAGGTAGGGCTCTATACAAGGGCCTAGGGGCCACACTGCTCAGGTAGGGCTCTATACAAGGACCTGGGGGCCGCACTGCTCTGATACACTGCATGACACCATTTAGAAACATACACTGCTCTGACCACCAAGCACTTCACCACTCTAGACTCTAGCATTGTCTTAACTTGATTCTTTACCTCCTCTCTCCTTGCCTCCTTTCTCCTTGCCTCCTCAAAATGCTTTGGAGGAGAAGGTTCAAGGCCAAGTGACCTTGGATCTTCTCCTCCAGGATGTTTTGAGAAGGGTTCGAGGAAAGAGGACGCAAGGAATCAAGGAAATATAACTACAGTCTATCTATAGAGACACAGACACAATGCTCTGTCCGCTGAGGTTTGACAAAATGATCAACTCTACTCTGCTGATTTCTAATTATCTCATTCCCCTACCTCCCCTCCACTACCTCCCCTCCACTACCTCCCCTCTACTCCCTCCCCTCCACTACCTCCCCTCCACTACCTCCCCTCCACTACCTCCCCTCCCCTACCTCCCCTCTACTACCTACCCTCCACTACATCCCCTCCCCTACCTCCCCTCCCCTACCTCCCCTCCCCTACCTCCCCTCCCCTACCTCCCCTCTACTACCTACCCTCCACTACATCCCCTCCCCTCCCCTACCTCCCCCCCACTACCCCCCCTACCTCCCCCCCTACCTCCACTCCACTACCTCCCCTCCACTACCTCCCCCCTCCACTACCTCCCCTCCACTACCTCCCCCCCTCCACTACCTCCCCTCCACTACCTCCCCTCCCCTACCTCCCCTCCACTACCTCCACTACCTCCCCTCCCCTACCTCCCCTCCCCTACCTCCCGTCCACTACCTCCACTACCTCCCCTCCCCTACCTCCCCTCCCCTACTTCCCGTCCACTACCTCCCCTACCTCCCCTCCCCTACCTCCCCTCCACTACCTCCCCTCCACTACCTCCCCCCTCCACTACCTTCCCCCCTCCACTACCTTCCCCCCTCCACTACCTCCCCCCCTCCACTACCTCCCCCCCTCCACTACCCCCCCTTCCCCTACCTTCCCCCCTCTACTACCTCCCCCCCTCCACTACCCCCCCTCCACTACCTCCCCCCCTCCACTAACCCCCCATCCCCTACCTCCCCCCTCCACTACCCCCCCATCCCCTACCTTCCCCCTTCACTACCCCCCCCCCCCCCTCCACTACCCCCCATCCCCTACCTCCCCCCTCCACTACCCCCCATTCCCTACCTTCCCCCCTCCACTACCTCCCGTCCACTACCTCCCCCCCCTCCACTACCCCCCCATCCCCTACCTTCCCCCCTCCACTACCTCCCGTCCACTACCTCCCCCCCTCCACAACCCCCCATCCCCTACCTTCCCCCCTCCACTACCTCCCCTCACTACCTCCTCTAAGGGATGTTCCATTCTCCATCATCTACTTCCCTCTGTTTGCCAACCTGAACACCCTGGGGAAGAGAGGAGCGGAGGGCCCCGCCCCTTTCTATGTGTCATTCCTGGCAGGCTGTCTGGCTGGCAGCACGGCCGCCGTGGCTGTCAACCCTGTAGATGGTGAGACATAATATTAGAATGAATAATACTGTAGTAATATAGGCTGGCAGTGTGTGAGACATAGGACTTGCTTGAGAACTTCTTATCTACTTCTTATGAGACCCTAGAATGCCGTACAATAAGGCTTATACTATGTTCTGTATTTAGTCTGTATCCTACACCAATCATAAGTTCTTAGTTGCGTTAGTGTGTGTTTTGTTGTGGTATTAACATGGTGTTGTTGTGTATTTACAGTGATTAAGACCAGGATCCAGTCTATGAACAGGGGGAGTACAGAGGAAACGTACAGTGGGGTGACTGATTGTATCAGGTAACCTCAATCGCACCAACACCTATCTTAACTAGGCTAGTTCACAACATATCTTAACTAGGCTAGTTTACAACATATCTTAACTAGGCTAGTTCACAACATATCTTAACTAGGCTAGTTCACAATATATCTTAACTAGGCTAGTTTACAACATATCTTAACTAGGCTAGTTCACAACATATCTTAACTAGGCTTGTTCACAACATATCTTAACTAGGCTAGTTCACAACATATCTTAACTAGGCTAGTTTACAACATATCTTAACCAGGCTAGTTTACAACATATCTTAACTAGGCTAGTGGCAAGGCTTAATCTGGAACTGCATGTTGAAGGTAGAAATAGAATGACTAGAGCACACACAACCTCCTATACTATTCCAACCTACAGTTGAAGTCAGAAGTTTACATACACTTAGGTTGGAGTCATTAAAACTCATTTTTCAACCACTCCACTAATTTCTTGTTAACAAACTTTAGTTTCGGCAAGTCGGTTAGGACATCTACTTTGTAGAACAGACAGATTATTTTACTTATAGTTCATTGTATCACAATTCCAGTGGGTCAGAAGTTTACATACACAAAGTTGACTGTGCCTTTAAACAATTCCAAGAAAATTATGTCATGGCTTTAGAAGCTTCTGATAGGCTAATTGACATCCTTTGTCAATTGGAGGTGTACCTGTGGATGTATTTCAAGGCCTACCTTAAAACTTAGTGCCTCTTTGCTTGACATCATGGGAAAATCAAAAGAAATCAGCCAAGACCTCAGAAAGACATTGTAGACCTCCACAAGTCTGGTTCATCCTTGGGAGCAATTTCCAAACGCCTGAAGGTACCACGTTCATCTGTACAAACAATAGTAAACAAGTATAAACACCGTGGGACCACGCAGCCGTCATTCCGCTCAGGAAGGAGACGCGTTCTGTCTCCTAGAGATGAACGTACTTTGGTGCAAAAAGTGCAAGTCAATCCCAGAACAACAGCAAAGGACCCTGTGAAGATGCTGGAGGAAACAGGTACAACAATATCTTTATCCACAGTAAAACGAGTCCTATATCGACAGAACCTGAAAGGCCGCTCAGCAAGGAAGAAGCCACTGCTCCAAAACCACCATTAAAAAGCCAGACTACGGTTTGCAACTGCACATGGGGACAAAGATCGTACTTTTTGGAGAAATGTTCTCTGGTCTGATGAAACAAAAATAGAAGTGTTTGACCATAATGACCATCGTTATGTTTGGAGGAAAAAGGGGGAGGCTTGCAAGCCGAAGAACACCATCCCAACCGTGACGCACAGGGCTGGCAGCATCATGTTGTGGGGGTGCTTTGCTGCAGGACGGACTGGTGCACTTCACAAAATAGATGGCATCATGAGGAAAGACAATTATGTAGATATTTTGAAGCAACATCTCAAGACATCAGTCAAGAAGTTAAAGCTTGGTCCCAAATGGGTCTTCCAAATGGACAATGACCCCAAGCATACTTCCAAAGTTGTGGCAAAATGGCTTAAGGACAACAAAGTCAAGGTATTGGAGTGGCCATCACAAAGCCCTGATCTCAATCCCATAGGAAATTTGTGTGGAAGAACTGAAAAAGCGTGTGCGAGCAAGGAGGCCTACAAACCTGACTCAGTTACATCAGCTCTGTCAGGAGGAACGGGCCAAAATTTGTGGGAAGCTTGTGGAAGGCTACCTGAAACGTTTGACCCAAGTTAAATAGTTTAAAGGCAATGCTACCAAATACTAATTGAGTGTATGTAAACTTCTGACCCACTGAGAATGTAATGAAATAAATAAAAGCTTAAATAAATCATTCTCTCTACTATTATTCTGACATTTCACATTCTTCAAATAAAGTGGTGATCCTAACTGACCTAAGACAGGGAATTTTTACTCTGATTAAATGTCAGGAATTGTGAAGAACTGAGTTTAAATTTATTTGTTTAAGGTGTATGTAAACTTCCGACTTCCACTGTATTTGGCAGTAAATTTGATCTACACAATACATTTCTATGTGAACATTCTGTAAATGTCTATTCTCCTGAATGTCCGTTGCCCCACGATATACATTATCCAATCAAATCAATTAGCCAATGATATTTTGTACAGAGAAGTAAAAAAATAAGTTGTGATGCTCAACTACCCGAATGTCTCGTTCAACATGCCACTGAAAAGTTTGAAAGCTGCAATTAATGTTACGGAAATAATGCAATTTAGTTCAAAGCTATTTGCAAAAAAAAAAGTCATTTGGATGCTTTGCACATTTTTTAAACTTTAACCTCTTTGTCCATCTGCCAGGAAGTGTTCTTGTTTCAAACACACCATCTTTAAAGGGATATAGATACCTTGGCTATAGTTGATTCAATAAGGCAGTTTAGGTGACAGTTTCCTTTTGACACTTAAATATAAATGTTCTGTTACTGTTAGCTCTCTCACATTATACTATTACTGTTAGCTCTCACATTAAGACTGTTACTGTTAGCTCTCTCTCATTATACTGTTACTGTTAGCTCTCTCTCATTAAACTGTTACTGTTAGCTCTCTCACATTAAGACTGTTACTGTTAGCTCTCACATTAAGACTGTTACTGTTAGCTCTCTCTCATTATACTGTTACTGTTAGCTCTCTCTCATTAAACTGTTACTGTTAGCTCTCTCACATTAAGACTGTTACTGTTAGCTCTCTCACATTAAGACTGTTACTGTTAGCTCTCACACATTAAGACTGTTACTGTTAGCTCTCACACATTAAGACTGTTACTGTTAGCTCTCACACATTAAGACTGTTACTGTTAGCTCTCACATTAAGACTGTTACTGTTAGCTCTCTCACATTATACTGTTACTGTTAGCTCTCTCACATTAAGACTGTTACTGTTAGCTCTCTCACATTATACTGTTACTGTTAGCTCTCACATTAAGACTGTTACTGTTAGCTCTCTCACATTATACTGTTACTGTTAGCTCTCACATTAAGACTGTTACTGTTACGTCTCTCACATTATACTGTTACTGTTAGCTCTCACATTAAGACTGTTACTGTTAGCTCTCTCTCATTAAACTGTTACTGTTAGCTCTCTCACATTATACTGTTACTGTTAGCTCTCACATTAAGACTGTTACTGTTAGCTCTCTCTCATTAAACTGTTACTGTTAGCTCTCTCACATATACTGTTACTGTTAGCTCTCACATTATACTGTTACTGTTAGCTCTCTCTCATTAAACTGTTACTGTTAGCTCTCTCACATTATACTATTACTGTTAGCTCTCACATTATACTATTACTGTTAGCTCTCACATTAAGACTGTTACTGTTAGCTCTCTCTCATTAAACTGCTACTGTTAGCTCTCTCACATTATACTGTTACTGTTAGCTCTCTCTCATTAAACTGTTACTGTTAGCTCTCTCACATTAAGACTGTTACTGTTAGCTCTCTCACATTAAGACTGTTACTGTTAGCTCTCACACATTAAGACTGTTACTGTTAGCTCTCACACATTAAGACTGTTACTGTTAGCTCTCACATTAAGACTGTTACTGTTAGCTCTCTCACATTAAGACTGTTACTGTTAGCTCTCTCACATTAAGACTGTTACTGTTAGCTCTCTCTCATTAAACTGTTACTGTTAGCTCTCTCACATTATACTGTTACTGTTAGCTCTCTCACATTAAGACTGTTACTGTTAGCTCTCTCTCATTAAACTGTTACTGTTAGCTCTCTCACATTATACTGTTACTGTTAGCTCTCTCTCATTAAACTGTTACTGTTACCTCTCTCACATTATACTGTTACTGTTAGCTCTCACATTAAGACTGTTACTGTTAGCTCTCTCTCATTAAACTGTTACTGTTAGCTCTCTCACATTATACTGTTACTGTTAGCTCTCACATTAAGACTGTTACTGTTAGCTCTCTCTCATTAAACTGTTACTGTTAGCTCTCACACATTAAGACTGTTACTGTTAGCTCTCTCATTAAGACTGTTACTGTTAGCTCTCTCACATTAAGACTGTTACTGTTAGCTCTCTCATTAAGACTGTTACTGTTAGCTCTCTCACATTAAGACTGTTACTGTTAGCTCTCTCTCATTAAACTGTTACTGTTAGCTCTCTCACATTATACTGTTACTGTTAGCTCTCTCACATTAAGACTGTTACTGTTAGCTCTCTCTCATTAAACTGTTACTGTTAGCTCTCTCACATTATACTGTTACTGTTAGCTCTCTCTCATTAAACTGTTACTGTTAGCTCTCTCACATTAAGACTGTTACTGTTAGCTCTCACACATTAAGACTGTTACTGTTAGCTCTCTCATTAAGACTGTTACTGTTAGCTCTCACACATTAAGACTGTTACTGTTAGCTCTCTCATTAAGACTGTTACTGTTAGCTCTCTCACATTAAGACTGTTACTGTTAGCTCTCTCATTAAGACTGTTACTGTTAGCTCTCTCACATTAAGACTGTTACTGTTAGCTCTCTCTCATTAAACTGTTACTGTTAGCTCTCTCACATTATACTGTTACTGTTAGCTCTCTCACATTAAGACTGTTACTGTTAGCTCTCTCTCATTAAACTGTTACTGTTAGCTCTCTCACATTATACTGTTACTGTTAGCTCTCTCTCATTAAACTGTTACTGTTAGCTCTCTCACATTAAGACTGTTACTGTTAGCTCTCTCACATTAAGACTGTTACTGTTAGCTCTCTCACATTAAGACTGTTACTGTTAGCGCTCTCACATTAAGACTGTTACTGTTAGCTCTCTCACATTAAGACTGTTACTGTTAGCTCTCACATCAAACTGTTACTCTTAGCTCTCACATTAAGACTGTTACTGTTAGCTCTCTCACATTAAGACTGTTACTGTTAGCTCTCTCTCATGAAACTGTTACTGTTAGCTCTCTCACATTAAACTGTTACTGTTAGCTCTCTCACATTATACTGTTACTGTTAGCTCTCTCACATTAAGACTGTTACTGTTAGCTCTCTCACATTAAGACTGTTACTGTTAGCTCTCACACATTAAGACTGTTACTTAGCTCTCACATTAAGACTGTTACTTTTAGCTCTCTCACATTAAGACTGTTACTGTTAGCTCTCTCACATTAAGACTGTTACTGTTAGCTCTCTCTCATTAAGACTGTTACTGTTAGCTCTCTCACATTAAGACTGTTACTGTTAGCTCTCACATCAAACTGTTACTGTTAGCTCTCACATTAAGACTGTTACTGTTAGCTCTCTCACATTAAGACTGTTACTGTTAGCTCTTTCACATTATACTGTTACTGTTAGCTCTCTCTCATTAAACTGTTACTGTTAGCTCTCACACATTAAGACTGTTACTGTTAGCTCTCTCTCATTAAACTGTTACTGTTAGCTCTCTCTCATTAAGACTGTTACTGTTAGCTCTCTCTCATTAAGACTGTTACTGTTAGCTCTCTCTCTCATTAAGACTGTTACTGTTAGCTCTCACACATTAAGACTGTTACTGTTAGCTCTCACACATTAAACTGTTAGCTCTCTCACATCAAGACTGTTACTGTTAGCTATCTCACATTAAACTGTTACTGTTAGCTCTCTCACATTATACTGTTACTGTTAGCTCTCACATTAAACTGTTACTGTTAGCTCTCTCTCATTAAGACTGTTACTGTTAGCTCTCTCTCATTAAGACTGTTACTGTTAGCTCTCTCTCATTAAGACTGTTACTGTTAGCTCTCACACATTAAGACTGTTACTGTTAGCTCTCACACATTAAACTGTTAGCTCTCTCACATCAAGACTGTTACTGTTAGCTATCTCACATTAAACTGTTACTGTTAGCTCTCTCACATTATACTGTTACTGTTAGCTCTCACATTAAGACTGTTACTGTTAGCTCTCTCACATTAAGACTGTTACTGTTAGCTCTCTCTCATTAAACTGTTACTGTTAGCTCTCTCACATTAAGACTGTTACTGTTAGCTCTCTCACATTAAGACTGTTACTGTTAGCTCTCTCACATTAAGACTGTTACTGTTAGCTCTCACATCAAACTGTTACTGTTAGCTCTCACATTAAGACTGTTACTGTTAGCTCTCTCACATTAAGACTGTTACTGTTAGCTCTCTCTCATTAAACTGTTACTGTTAGCTCTCTCACATTAAGACTGTTACTGTTAGCTCTCACATCAAACTGTTACTGTTAGCTCTCACATTAAGACTGTTACTGTTAGCTCTCTCACATTAAGACTGTTACTGTTAGCTCTCTCTCATTAAACTGTTACTGTTAGCTCTCTCACATTAAACTGTTACTGTTAGCTCTCTCACATTATACTGTTACTGTTAGCTCTCACATCAAGACTGTTACTGTTAGCTCTCTCACATTATACTGTTACTGTTAGCTCTCTCTCATTAAACTGTTACTGTTAGCTCTCTCACATTAAGACTGTTACTGTTAGCTCTCTCATTAAACTGTTACTGTTAGCTCTCTCACATTAAGACTGTTACTGTTAGCTCTCTCACATTAAGACTGTTACTGTTAGCTCTCACACATTAAGACTGTTACTTAGCTCTCACATTAAGACTGTTACTTTTAGCTCTCTCACATTAAGACTGTTACTGTTAGCTCTCTCACATTAAGACTGTTACTGTTAGCTCTCTCTCATTAAGACTGTTACTGTTAGCTCTCACACATTAAGACTGTTACTGTTAGCTCTCACACATTAAACTGTTACTGTTAGCTCTCACACATTAAACTGTTACTGTTAGCTCTCACACATTAAACTGTTACTGTTATCTCTCTCACATTAAGACTGTTACTGTTATCTCTCTCACATTAAGACTGTTACTGTTAGCTCTCTCTCTCATTAAACTGTTCTTGTGCCCATTTAATAAAACTGTAATTACTTTTGGAGCAAAATGTTATTAACATACTGTTACATAATTCTTGGGTAATTGCATTTCAATTGCATGGCAATGAGCTGAGTGTTTTTGTTGTTGTTTGTAATTACTGTATACGATGGAATAGCTCCTTATTCCACTTTATGTAATGACTTCATTATGATACAATTATAAAGCAATTTCCAGTCTCCTACGTAGCAATGTTGCTACTGTAATAATCACAACGTTACCAGACATGTAGAGGAGAACTGGATGTTTCCAGTTCTTACGTCACTCGTTATGAACATATATGTGTTGGTGGTATTTTGACACTGAGGTGATTCATGTATCTAATTACAGGCTGGATTAACGGCCATATTTAAGAGCCCTCCAAACCAAATATTTGTCAGCCATCAAATAATTGTTTTTTGGGGGGTTCAAATAACTAGCATATCATTATTATTTGGTTTTCTGAGAGGTATTCAATATACTTTTCTGAGACCTTTATTTGGATATAAAAGATAATAGTTGCCTCTTTTTTAGTTAAAACTCGATATAAATTATATTAAATGCATAAACTATATTCGACCACCTCGGAGTATTTAAAACAAAACAAAAAATGTGTGTATTTCAAATGAACTACAAAAACGATTTCCTGCGCAAGTCTTGAGTTATTGTTCAAGAACATACCGCTGTTGTTTTTTTGTTGTTTCGTAGCACACACATGCTGGAGTTTACAAAACAAAATGGCCACTGGAAATGAGGATGATGTGATTCTGACAGAGAGGCTACTTTGTAGCTTACGTTTAATCTGAGAAGGTTTCTGGGAAAGCCTTTCCATCTACCAGATGACTGTTATCATTAACATCTCTAGATCTGTTCTCAATTTTTTTTTGGGGGGGGGGGGGGGGGGGCGGAAACAATTTAGCAGCTGAGGTGCATTGCCATATTCAATTAAAATACATCATTAGTAACGAGGTAAAACTATTCACTGATATGTTGTTGCTAATCTGTGTTGCCCGTGTCTCTCCTCTCTTCTCTTCCTTCAGTAAAATAATGAAGAATGAGGGTCCTTCAGCGTTCCTGAAGGGGGCGTACTGCCGTGCCCTGGTCATCGCGCCCTTATTTGGTATCGCCCAGGTGGTCTACTTCTTCGGCGCGGGAGAATACATCCTCAGCTTCCTGCCTGGCAACTAAGTGACAAGAACATCAACCATTCAGATCTCTGCCTTTCCCTCCTCCCTTACAAAATCACAACTACATCATCACCGCTAGGATCCAGTCCCCTCTAGGATCCAGTCACCTCTAGGATCCAGTCACCTCTAGGATCCAGTCACCTCTAGGATCCAGTCACCTCTAGGATCCAGTCCGCTCTAGGATCCAGTCCGCTCTAGGATCCAGTCCCCTCTAGGATCCAGTCCCCTCTAGGATCCAGTCCCCTCTAGGATCCAGTCCCCTCTAGGATCCAGTCACCGCTAGGATCCAGTCACCTCTAGGATCCAGTCACCTCTAGGATCCAGTCCCCTCTAGGATCCAGTCACCTCTAGGATCCAGTCCCCTCTAGGATCCAGTCACCTCTAGGATCCAGTCACCTCTAGGATCCAGTCCCCGCTAGGATCCAGTCCCCTCTAGGATCCAGTCCCCTCTAGGATCCAGTCCCCACTAGGATCCAGTCACCTCTAGGATCCAGTCCCCTCTAGGATCCAGTCCCCACTAGGATCCAATCACCTCTAGGATCCAGTCCCCGCTAGGATCCAGTCCCCACTAGGATCCAGTCCCCACTAGGATCCAATCACCTCTAGGATCCAGTCCCCGCTAGGATCCAGTCCCCACTAGGATCCAGTCCCCACTAGGATCCAATCACCTCTAGGATCCAGTCCCCGCTAGGATCCAGTCCCCGCTAGGATCCAGTCCCCGCTAGGATCCAGTCCCCTCTAGGATCCAGTCACCTCTAGGATCCAGTCACCTTTAGGATCCAGTCCCTCCTAGGATCCAGTCCCCACAGCGTTTGCCTACATTGATGTGACCCAACTCTCTGCCTCTCTTCCCCTCACAACTACATCGATAGGATCCAGGAGATCACTAGGATCCAGTCACCTCTAGGATCCAGTCCCCTCTAGGATCCAGTCACCTTTAGGATCCAGTCCCTCCTAGGATCCAGTCCCCACAGCGTTTGCCTACATTGATGTGACCCAACTCTCTGCCTCTCTTCCCCTCACAACTACACCGATAGGATCCAGGAGATCACTAGGATCCAGTCACCTCTAGGATCCAGTCCCCGATAGGATCCAGGAGATCACCTGTCATCACCTGAAAATAAGGTTTTGATCCACATCCACCAATTTGGGGTTTCTTTATTTGACCCTCTAGAGGTGAACAAGTTGCGTGTAAGCCTCTTTCGGTGTCCCTCTCGTGTTGAATGTAATGTTATGGTTGTGAGCACACTAACAGGAACACTAGGACGTTGATTTGCCAAACTGTCGGCAACACAAGAGTCCAGTGGAATTGAAGCCACAAATATCACCATCTTAAATTACGTTTTTTTTGTTAAAACAATTTTTGTTTTTAAATGTGGCCGTGGTTACAGGGTAGTCCTTTTGTCTGAATGGGGTGCTGCAGTTGTTACAAGCAGCTATATCGGTCGTTAGTCATCTCTGTCAGTACAGCCATAGCAGCAGAATTGGTCACATGATGACGTCTGTTGCCTATTCATCACGTTTAACAACATATCTTGTAATAATATAAGTTGTAAAACATTGTTGATCCAAATGAAGAAGGATTTAATGAGACAGTTAGTTAGAGAGATTAGTTAGAGAGATTACGAATAGTTTACGAATAGTTACGAATAGTTAGAGAGATTACGGGGTTAGTTAGAGAGATTACGAAGCACCCTGTACACTCGTGGGAATTGGCCTTTGTGGATAGGGCTAAATTCAAATGTTTTTTATTTTACAGAAGAAATATGAAATGCGTCACAAAAAGTATTTGCATAACGATGGTAGCAATTCAAAGGGAACAGTTTAGAGATAATCAAATGATTATACCGAAGGTGAGGACACAACAGTTCACCTGACACAAGACTGAATCCAAACACATTAACACTGTTGATTTGATGTGTATCTTACATTGACTGTACTTTTCACAGCATTTGTTGATAAGGACATGTGAAAATACTCTGGATACATTCAGTAACATGATCAGATTATTCCTGGGAAATGTGGGGTAGATACAACATAAGACGGGAACAAAGACAAAGGGTTTGAGTGAGAGGACTAACCGGTGTCTCCAAGTCATTTCAATGCACTTTTATGACTCAAAGAAGAGTCTTCAGCTATAAGTTTATTTGAGCCTCTTCTCGCTGTGCCGTTGATAAACTAGAGCAAACACACTTGTAGTTGAACGCAACCCTGCATCCCACCATCACACAATTACTGTTGTTGTTTATACCACAACCCCCCCCCCCCCCCCCCCCCCCCCCCCCCCCAAAAAAAAATAATGTAAATTTATAAATCGCAATCTGGGTCAGGAGGGCATGATTTTGAATTCTTGTTCTATTGCCCACGTGACTAAGCTAAGTTATAAAATATGATATCACAGTGTTAGGGCTTTTCAACAGGGCAGTTCGGGGGGAAACACATCATTTAGTTGGCGTATAGAAAAAGAAGTCATGAACGCATCCAGGTGCGTGTTCCACGGCAGATTGACAAAACATAGGCCCATTCCGTTCAGAACAACCCAGGGGTTATGACCCCATGTGATCTTGTAACTGTTCATCAGACATGGTGGTCATAAACGTTACTGTTCTGTATTGTGACATCAGTTTTATGATTTGGAAATGTGAAATGCATATTTGGGACTCTTTTGTGTGTTTTGGCTTGTTTGATGTCAAAGTTGTATTTATTATAATCCTCAACGTCTCGTCTTTTCAAAATACACATAGTCGTCTTAATTTACGGCATTTCCCTTCACTCAGACGACAACAAATGTGCAAAAGTTGCCCAATTAGCAAGGAGGGATGGGGGACGGGGGGACAACGTGTTGTTGTGAGGTGCTCAAGTTCAGAGCGGCTGTCAGTCAAAACCCCATGTGGCACCGTGAAGCACAGAGCCAGAGCTCTGATGTCCTGTATAGCATGTTACTGTACATCCACTGCTTTCCAATTTAGGCGCCATTTTTCAACCCGAATACAAGTACGGGTGTAAAGGGCTACTGGACCTGTTATTATGAATTAGAATGATGAATGAGATATTACATGCATATTTAAATGTCTGAGTTTCAGGCCCAAATCGGTATAATGTGTTAAAGTGTATAGCAACACACTCCTTCTGGATCTCACCTGAACAGCCCAATGATCCCTGCCTTCTAATAGGTTGTACTCAGCCAATCACCTTATAGCTCTGAGTGGACCAGGGTAGGCCTTGCCCCCCCCCCCGGTAGTTTCTCCTCTCTAGGGACCAGCGTAAATGCGGGAACCTTACTAAGCCCGTGACATAGAAGGAAATTAGAACTATCGCAGTACCTGACTTACATCGATATTGGTGTTTGTGTTGGAAACTAACTGTAAATAGAGACGGCCATCTTTCCCACAGAATTATAGAGCGCAGATAGACACAGTCTTCGTGTCTCTTTAGACGTTTACAACTCTTTAGAACATGATTATCTATCGTTTTTTAAAATTTTATTTACATTTTAGTTTTTATTTCACCTTTTTATTTAACCAGGGAGGCCAGGTGAGAACACCTTTATTTAACCAGGGAGGCCAGTTGACAACAAGTTCTCACTTACAACTGCCACCTGGCCAACACAACGCAACGCAGTGCGACACAAAACAACAACACGGAGTAAACCAAAAGTACAGTCAATAACACAATAGAAAAACAAATCTATATACAGTGTGTGCAAAAGGCAAGCTATAATGCATTACGTCTCAATAACTCTAAAAAGAATTTGGCCCGGTGACAGTACTAATACTATGCCAACACAAACACGTCTGTTATTAAGTTTCCACTGTACTACAGAACAGAATCAATGATAATTGAGGTTTCCACAGTATACTAAAGATAAACTATATAATTGTTTTTATTCCAATCGTTGTCAAATGCAGACTATTTATGCGTCAGTAGGTGTTCTTGGTTTTTCTCTAGACTCTACGTTGTGCATGCGTTTGTTGCATCATCGAAAAGCCTGCCGCGCCATTGGCCGATCTCGCCGGGGAGATCAAGGTGACTTTGATGTGTCACATCCAATCGAGATTCTGTCCTCTGAGGCTCTGTTCCCAGCGTCCCTAAAGCAGCTCTTCCATAATGGTTCATGGGCCAATAGGGTACACTATTCCCTACATAGTGCACTACTTTGGACCAGGACCCATAGTACTCTGGTCAAAAGTAGTGCACTATGTTTAAATGTTTATTCGGATCCCCATGATGTCAGCTAATTTCCCTGGGGTCCATAATGCTGTCCACTATTTAGGGCCAATAGGGCATTTACCATTTGAAACATTCATATGAAAAACAACTCCTCAATGTTTTATAATAATTATCATCAATATTCCTTTCTATATATCTATATCTATAGTTCTATATATCGATAGCTCTATATCTATAGTTCTATAGTTCTATATATCTATGCCTATATCTCTATATATCTATAGCTCTATATATCTATATCTATAGTTCTATATATCGATAGCTCTATATCTATAGTTCTATAGTTCTATATATCTATGCCTATATCTCTATATATCTATAGCTCTATATATCTATATCTATAGTTCTATATATCGATAGCTCTATATCTATAGTTCTATATATATATACCCATATATCTATAGCTCTATATAGCTCTTTTTCTATAGTTCTATATATCTATAGCTCTATATCTATAGTTCTATATATCGATAGTTCTATATATCTAGATCTATAGTTCTATATATCTATATCTATAGTTCTATATATTGATAGTTCTATATCTATAGTTCTATATATCTATAGCTCTATATCTATAGTTCTATATATCTATAGCTATAGCTCTATATATCTATAGCTAAATATATCTATATCTCTATATATCTATATATAGCGCTATATATTTATAGCTCTATATATCTACAGTATATCTATAGCACTATATATCTATATCTCTATACATCTATAGCTATAAATATATATATCTATAGCTCTATCTCTCTCGCTGTCTCTCTCTCTATATATATAGTTATATAGCTCTATCTATATATCTATAGCTCTATATATCTATAGCTCTATATCTCTGTCTCTCTCTCTATATATATATATATATATATATATAGTTATATAGCTCTATCTATATATCTATAGCTCTATATATCTATAGCTCTATATCTCTGTCTCTCTCTCTGTCTCTCTCTCTCTCTCTATATATATATATATATATATATATATATATATATATATATATATATATATATATATATATATAGTTATATAGCTCTATCTATATATCTATAGCTCTATCTATATATCTGTCTCTCTCTCTCATATAGTTATGAGAGAGATATATATATAGTTATATAGCTCTATCTATATATCTGTATGTATTGTTGTTCTGTACCTTACTATATTGTACATATGCAGACGATGTGAACAGTGTCTTTATTGTTTGATTTATGGATGTCTTTACGTTCTACCTCTCCAGTCCCCCTTCCTTCTGTCAATCAATATTGTTGTTGATTTTATGTTTATTATTATTATTATTCTATTGTTGTGGAAACATTCCAGTGAAGGAATTCCTGTTTATTTTAATGTAAAAATAATATAATTTGAATGCAGGAAGCAGAAAGGGTTGAACTTTATACTCTTAACTGTATACAAGGGGGAACGATAATGTTTTCGCTCTGTGATCTCATAATTTATGACCAAATACATGTTTACTACTATGCCACCAGGAATTCGTTTCTGAAGAAAATAGAATAAACAATGTGATTATCATTATTAATTAATGTGATTATCATTATAAATTAATGTGAAATCAAACATATTTTTTGATTTAATTTAATTTAATTTTTTTAGCTTACAGCAGTGGAGAAATGTAGCCAACAAAATTATACTTGAATCTATTTAGTAAATCTAATTCTTAAATGCATTACTGTACTAGTCGGGAATAAGACTTGATTTTAGAATTTCGTTGTTATTAGAATGTTTTTTTCCCCCATGGTGGCAGTAGTAACAACTATCTCTGGAGCCATGTCTTACAGTGTGAGAGCCGGCCTGGTTCGGTCCTATTCTGTAGAGGTGAGGTAGCTAGGGAAGTTCTCCTATAGGAGACCTAGGACCACCCTGCCATGACCAGAGAGACAGAGGCTGCATGCATCCCAAATGGCACCCTATTCCCTATATAGTGCACTCGTCCCCATAGGCCCTAGTCAAAAGTAGTGCACTGTAAAGGGAATAATAGTGTGCCATTTGGGATGGAGCTTATTGATCTCAAAATGTTATTTTATTCATGTGTTTTTTTTTCCTGCAAAACGTTCCAATCGCTTAACTCGTCTCGAATGATGTCATCATTGTGATTACAAATGGCTGTTGTGATTGTTGACAATTGTTATTGTTTTCTTGATTTTTTAAAATTATTATTATTTCTTTTTACGGTTTAAATCTTCAAACCGGTTGAATTAATGATGTCATTTCCGTTTCGTTTGATCAGCTGTGAATTTGCACTTACCGCTTCGATCTGCTTGTGAGTGTACAGTAGAGTATGTGGTGTGTGTGTGTCTGACTGTGTCGTAATGCTGTAGTTTTTAGTCGGTTAGTGTGACCCCCCGTATGGCAACAGGTAGCCTAGTGGTTAAGAGTGTTTGGGCCAGTAACCAAAAGGTTATTGGTTCGAATCCCAGAGCCGACTAGGTGAAAAACATTTCTTTGAGCGAAGCACTTTAACCCTAACTGTTCTGGATAAGAGCGTCTGCGAAATGACTAACATGTATATTTCTGTCTGATTGTCAGTTCCACTTTCTCTGTTTTCTCTCTCCTTTTCGTCTATCACACTCCTCTGTTCATCTGCGTGGCGTGTATCTCAGGGGGCGAGGAGGACCGATGGGGGGGGGGGACGAGGAAATCTGAACACCAAAATAAGACAATTTAGAGTATATATATACTCTTTTTTTTGAAAGCACAAAGGAATATTAGGCACAAGATCACATCAAAACTCACTATGATACAGAGTCATACAAAGATAATATCCTATCACTGAAACACTAGACAACACAAGGCAATGAGCTCTTGGTGTTGGAACAGTGTCATCTTAGAATGAGAAATGCGCCATTTTGAACACGGGGTATCACACCATGTATTTACCAGTAGTAACTCTCTAAGACAGAGTCAGCTCTACAGAGACACCTGTAAGGCCTGGGGGGGGGGCTGTGAGACCTCTCTCTGTTCTCTGTATTCCTCCAAGAGGAACTGTTGTTGTGCTTTAAAGGACTTCGAGGGCTCCAGCCAATCCGTACGGCGGTGGTTCAGCGCTGTGGTGGGATTGACATGTGATGGTTTACTATGGTGGGATTGAAATGTGATGGTTTACTATGGTGGGATTGAAATGTGATGGTTTACCATGGTGGGATTGACATGTGATGGTTTACCATGGTGGGATTGACATGTGATGGTTTACCATGAATGCATTATTTCACGATTAAGGGAACATTGCCTTTTTAAATGTCAATTGCGCTATAGTGCTGAATTTACGCAATACAGTTAGCATCATCCCTAAATATAACATGACAATGGACTGACAGAGGGGGTGTCCCTACACAACGCCCCACACCCCCTCTAATGTCAGTCCCTACACAACGCCCCACACCCCCTCTAATGTCAGTCCCTACACAACGCCCCACACCCCCTCTAATGTCAGTCCCTACACAACGCCCCACACCCCCTCTAATGTCAGTCCCTACACAACGCCCCACACCCCCTCTAATGTCAGTCCCTACACAACGCCCCACACCCCCTCTAATGTCAGTCCCTACACAACGCCCCACACCCCCTCTAATGTCAGTCCCTACACAACAACCCACACCCCCTCTAATGTCAGTCCCTACACAACGCCCCACACCCCCTCTAATGTCAGTCCCTACACAACGCCCCACACCCCCTCTAATGTCAGTCCCTACACAACGCCCCACACCCCCTCTAATATCAGTCCGTACACAACGCCACATAATAAGATAATGAAAATGAAAAACACAAATAAGATGATATTGTATTCCCTGTTATTCACTGTTTGCTGTTTAATAAAAATGAGTTGTCCTATCTCGACCGTCTGTTTTATTCATTTAGACATGTTATTTTTTATATACAGCTTTGTCTCATTCAGATACACATCTCTTTCAAAGAAAGACTTATTCCAGATAGCAGCTGTCGACGGGCTATGTCCTTTGTTGTGAACAAGATATCATTTTATTTCATTCAATATTCCAGTCTTTCAGCAATAGAACTAAACAACAAAACACGAATGGTATACAATAAAGTAAATTGAGTATGATTTGAAGCCAACCCTACACATGGCCAATGACCATGTCTACAAACCTGTAACCTTGTATCGTGGCTGAGCGTTACACACCTGTAACCTTGTATCATGGCTGAGCGTTACACACCTGTAACCTTGTATCATGGCTGAGCGTTACACACCTGTAACCTTGTATCATGGCTGAGCGTTACACACCTGTAACCTTGTATCATGGCTGAGCGTTACACACCTGTAACCTTGTATCATGGCTGAGCATTACACACCTGTAACCTTGTATCATGGCTGAGCATTACACACCTGTAACCTTGTATCATGGCTGAGCGTTACACACCTGTAACCTTGTATCATGGCTGAGCATTACACACCTGTAACCTTGTATTCTATCTGAGCGTTACACACCTGTAACCTTGTATCATGGCTGAGCATTACACACCTGTAACCTTGTATTCTATCTGAGCGTTACACACCTGTAACCTTGTATCATGGCTGAGCGTTACAGACCTGTAACCTTGAATCATGGCTGAGCGTTACAGACCTGTAACCTTGTATCATGGCTGAGCGTTACAGACCTGTAACCTTGAATCATGGCTGAGCGTTACACACCTGTAACCTTGTATCATGGCTGAGCGTTACACACCTGTAACCTTGTATCATGGCTGAGCGTTACAGACCTGTAACCTTGTATCATAGATCACTAGAGTGAATATATAAATCATAATGTTTTAGATGTAGGTCACCCGTCATGTTTTATCACTTTATTCATGAGGCCTTGTCACATCATGAGTCAACAGCCAACCAAGAGAGGGAGCCGATCTGTTCATATGTTCTGCAGTACTCAGAATAGCCACCGGGTGTCGCTCTAGGGCCACGGGACAATTAAACCCTGGCAACAGTGGCGGTGTGATGGAGTCACAGCGCCCGTGAAATGAGAAGAGGGGACGTCCGTTGAAGGTCATGATGTCATTCTGTTTAAAAGTCTTTTAAAATGGATGAACTGGGAACAGCCACAACTGATGACCTAGAGGGTCATGAGTTTAGGATCTCACAAAACACCGTCTGTAATGTTACAGACTGGGAGACAGACGGATATATTGCAGGCCTCCCAAATAGGAGTTTTGAAGTCAAACCTTCATTCGGTTGAAGACTCCAGGCCACAGTTAATGAGACATCAGATGCCTGCAAGCTCCTTCAGCACCAAAGGAACAATTAAATTCCCCCCTCTTTGAGGATAGGCTCCCGAGTGGCGCAGCGGTCTAAGGCACTGCATCTCAGTGCAAGAAACGTCACTACAGTCCCTGATTTGAAACCAGGCTGTATCACATCCAGCTGTGATTGGGAGTCCCACAAGGCGGTGCACAACTGGTCCAACATCGTCCGGGTTTGGCCGGGGGGGGGGGGGCCGGGGGAGTAGGCCGTCATTGTAAATAAGAATTTGTTCTTAACTGACTTGCCTAGTTAAATAAAGGTTAAATAAAAAATGATTATCCTGTGGTTTGTGGTTTTGATGAGTACATCAGAGAAGCATCTAGCTTTATGAGAACACCCTGCTTCATCCTTAATTAATACTCCCTTCATTCACACATCATCCCATAGCCTACAGTACACAGTTCAGATGAGAGAAAAAGGTGGGTGGAGAGGGAGGAGAATAGAGGGAGGAGGAGAAGAGAGGGAGGAGGAGAAGAGAGAGAGAAAATATGTGTGCAGCGTTACTATAAATAGTGTGATGTGAGGGCTCCCATGGAGTGACGCATTGGGTTGGAGTGACTTCAGCTGTCGTGTGTGTGTGTGTGTGTGTGTGTGTGTGTGTGTGTGTGTGTGTGTGTGTGTGTGTGTGTGTGTGTGTGTGTGTGTGTGTGTGTGTGTGTGTGTGTGTGTGTGTGTGTTGGGTTGGAGTGACTTCAGCCGTCGTGTGTGTGCATGTGTGTCTTGGGTGTGAGTGGCTGGAGCCTTCAGCCTTCTTGTGTGTGTGTGTGGGTTTTCTTCATCCTAACAAGGTCAAATGCTACTTCTAGGGGTCATGATTAGAATTAGTGTGGAGGTTAGAATTAGGTTTAGAGTTTTGTAGATAGGGTTAGATTTTCGTGGTAAGGTTTAGGTTTAACGTTTACGGAAAATATAATTTTGAATGGGACTGAATTGTGTGTCCCCACATGATTAGTTATACAAGACTGTGTGTGTCCGTTTGGTCTACTACTCAAGAATTTCCCAACCCTGGTTCTCCATCACCCCCAACATCCTGGTCCTCCATCACCCCCAACATCCTGGTCCTTCATTACCCCCAACATCCTGGTCCTTCATCACCCCCAACATCCTGGTCCTCCATCACCCCCAACATCCTGGTCCTCCATCACCCCCAACATCCTGGTCCTCCATAACCCCCAACATCCTGGTCCTCCATCACCCCCAACATCCTGGTCCTTCATCACCCCCAACATCCTGGTCCTCCATCACCTCCAACACCCTGGTCCTCCATCACCCCCAACATCCTGGTCCTCCATCACCCCCAACATCCTGGTCCTCCATCACCCCCAACATCCTGGTCCTCCATCACCCCCAACATCCTGATCCTTCATTACCCCCAACACCCTGGTGCTCTATTACCCCCAAAATCCTGGTCCTTCATTACCCCCAACACCCTGGTCCTCCATTACCCCCAACATCCTGGTCCTCCATCACCCCCAACACCCTGGTCCTCCATTACCCCCAACATCCTGGTCCTCCATCACCCCCAACATCCTGGTCCTCCATCACCTCCAACATCCTGGTTCTCCATTACCCCCAACATCCTGGTCCTCCATCACCCCCAACAGCCTGGTCCTCCATCACCCCCAACATCCTGGTCCTCCATCACCCCCAACATCCTGGTCCTCCATCACCCCCAACATCCTGGTCCTCCATCACCCCCAACATCCTGGTCCTCCATCACCCCAAACATCCTGGTCCTCCATCACCCCCAACATCCTGGTCCTCCATCACCCCCAACATCCTGGTCCTCCATCACCCCCAACATCCTGGTCCTCCATCACCCCCAACATCCTGGTCCTCCATCACCCCCAACATCCTGGTTCTCCATCACCCCCAACATCCTGGTCCTCCATCACCCCCAACATCCTGGTCCTCCATCACCCCCAACATCCTGGTCCTCCATCACCCCCAACATCCTGGTCCTCCATCACCCCCAACATCCTGGTCCTCCATCACCCCCAACATCCTGGTTCTCCATTACCCCCAACATCCTGTTCCTCCATCACCCCCAACATCCTGGTCCTCCATCACCCCCAACATCCTGGTCCTCCATCACCCCCAACATCCTGGTCCTCCATCACCCCCAACATCCTGGTCCTCCATCACCCCCAACATCCTGGTCCTCCATCACCCCCAACATCCTGGTCCTCCATCACCCCCAACATCCTGGTCCTCCATCACCCCCAACATCCTGGTCCTCCATCATCCCCAACATCCTGGTCCTCCATCACCCCCAACAGCCTGTTCCTCCATCACCCCCAACATCCTGGTCCTCCATCACCCCCAACAGCCTGTTCCTCCATCACCCCCAACATCCTGGTCCTCCATCACCCCCAACATCCTGGTCCTCCATCACCCCCAACATCCTGGTCCTCCATCACCCCCAACACCCTGGTCCTCCATCACCCCCAACATCCTGGTCCTCCATCACCCCCAACATCCTGGTCCTCCATCACCCTCAACATCCTGGTCCTCCATCACCCCCAACATCCTGGTCCTTCATCACCCCCAACATCCTGGTCCTCCATCACCTCCAACACCCTGGTCCTCCATCACCCCCAACATCCTGGTCCTCCATCACCCCCAACATCCTGGTCCTCCATCACCCCCAACATCCTGGTCCTCCATCACCCCCAACATCCTGATCCTTCATTACCCCCAACACCCTGGTGCTCTATTACCCCCAAAATCCTGGTCCTTCATTACCCCCAACACCCTGGTCCTCCATTACCCCCAACATCCTGGTCCTCCATCACCCCCAACACCCTGGTCCTCCATCACCCCCAACATCCTGGTCCTCCATCACCCCCAACATCCTGGTCCTCCATCACCTCCAACATCCTGGTTCTCCATTACCCCCAACATCCTGGTCCTCCATCACCCCCAACATCCTGGTCCTCCATCACCCCCAGCATCCTGGTCCTCCATCACCCCCAACATCCTGGTCCTCCATCATCCCCAACATCCTGGTCCTCCATCACCCCCAACAGCCTGTTCCTCCATCACCCCCAACATCCTGGTCCTCCATCACCCCCAACAGCCTGTTCCTCCATCACCCCCAACATCCTGGTCCTCCATCACCCCCAACATCCTGGTCCTCCATCACCCCCAACATCCTGGTCCTCCATCACCCCCAACACCCTGGTCCTCCATCACCCCCAACATCCTGGTCCTCCATCACCCCCAACATCCTGGTCCTCCATCACCCCCAACACCCTGGTCCTCCATCACCCAGGTAAACAGGTAAATAAACAATAATAAAATGTACAGTAAACATTACACCCCAAAAAAATAAAGACGTTTCAAATGACATTTTATGTGCAAATAGTTCAAGTACAAAAGGGAAAATAAATAAGCATAAATATGGGTTGTATTTACAATGGTGTTTGTTTTAAATTTGTTTCCCTTTTCTCGTGGCAACAGGTCACAAATCTTGCTGCTGTGATGGCACACTGTGGAATTTCACCCAGTAGATATGGGAGTTTATCAAAATTGGATTTGTTTTCGAATTTGTTGTGGGTCTGTGTAATCTGAGGGAAATATGTGTCTCTAATATGGTCATACATTTGGCAGGAGGTTAGGAAGTGCAGCTCAGTTTCCACCTCATTTTGTGGGCAGTGAGCACATAGCCTGTCTTCTCTTGAGAGCCATGTCTGCCTACGGTGGCCTTTCTCAATAACAAGGTTATGCTCATAGTCCAATTTTTTCTTAAGTTTGTGTCAGTCACAGTGGTCAGGTATTCTGCCGCTGTGTACTCTCTGTTTATAGCCAAATAGCATTCTAGTCTGCTCTGTTTTTTTGTTAATTCTTTCCAATGTGTCAAGTGATTATCTTTTTGTTTTCTCATGATTTGGTTGGGTCTAATTGTGCTGCTGTCCTGGGGCTCTGTAGGGTGTGTTTGTGTTTGTGAACAGAGCCCCAGGACCAGCTTGCTTAGGGGACTCTTCTCCAGGTTCATCTCTCTGTAGGTGATGGCTTTGTTATGGAAGGTTTGGGAATCGCTTCCTTTTAGGTGGTTGTAGAATTTAACGTCTCTTTTCTGGATTTTGATCATTAGTGGGTATCGGCCTAATTCTGCTCTGCAGGCATTATTTGGTGTTTTATGTTGTACACAGAGGATATTTTTGCAGAATTCTGCGTGCAGAGTCTCAATTTGGTGTTTGTCCCATTTTGATAATTATTGGTTGGTGAGTGGACCCCAGACCTCACAACCACGTGGGTTCTATAACTGATTCAAGTATTTTTAGCCAGATCCTAATTGGTATGTCGAATGTTTCTTTTGATGGCATAGAATGCCCTTCTTGCCTTTTCTCTCAGATCATTCACAGCTTTGTGGAAGTTACCTGTGGCGCTGATGTTTAGGCCAAGGTATGTGCAGTTTTTTGTGTGCTCTCGGGCAACGGTGTCTAGATTAAATTTGTATTTGTGGTCCTGGCAACTGGAATTTATTTGTAACACTGTTATTTTTGTCTTACTGAGATTTACTGTCAGGTTCCAGGTCTGGCAGAATCTGTGCAGAAGATCTAGGTGCTGCTGTAGGCCTTCCTTGGTTGGGGACAGAAGCACCAGATCATCAGCAAACAGTAGACATTTGACTTCAGATTCTAGTAGGGTGAGGCCGGGTGCTGCAGACTGTTCTAGTGCCCTCGCTATAAGTAGTAAATATATATGTTGAAGAGGGTGGGGCTTAAGCTGCATCCCTGTCTCACCCCACGGCCCTGTGGAAAGAAATGTTTTTGCCAATTTTAACCACACACTTGTTGTTTGTGTACATGGATTTTATAATGTTGTATGTTTTCCCCCCAACACCACTTTCCATCAATTTGTATAGCAGGCCCTCGTGCTAAATTGAGTCAAAAGCTTTTTTTTAAATCAACAAAGTGTGATAAGACTGCCTTTGTTTTGGTTTGTTTTTGTTTGTCAATTACGGTGTGCAAGGTGAATACGTGGTCTGTCGTATGGTAATTTGTTAAAAAGCCAACTTGACATTTGCTCAGTACATTGTTTTCACTGAGGAAATGTACTAGTCTGCAGTTAATAATAATGCAGATGATTTTCCCAAGGTTACTGATGATACATATCCCATGGTAGTCTCTGTCTGTCTCTCTCTCTCTCTCTCTCTCTCTGTCTCTCTGTCTCTCTCTGTCTCTCTCTCTCTGTCTCCCCCCTCTCTCTCTCTGTCTCCCCCCCTCTCTCTCTCTCTCTGTCTCTGTGTCTCTCTCTGTCTCTCTCCCTCTCCCTCTCTCTGTCTCTCTCTCTGTCTCTCTGTCTCTCTCTCTTTCTCTCTACTCTCTTTCTCTCTCTACTCTCTCTCTGTGTCTCTCTGTCTCCGTCTCTCTCTCTCTGTCTCTCTCTCTCTGTCTCTGTGTCTCTGTGTCTCTCTCTGTCTCTCTCCCTCTCCCTCTCTCTGTCTCTCTCTCTGTCTCTCTCTCTCTCTCTCTGTCTCTCTCTCTCTCTCTCTCTATCGCTCTCTCTACTCTCTTTCTCTCTCTACTCTCTCTCTCTCTGTCTCTCTTTCTCTCTCTCCCTGTCTCTCTCTCTCTCTCTCTCTATCGCTCTCTCTACTGTCTTTCTCTCTCTACTCTCTCTCTGTCTCTCTCTCTGTCTCTCTCT
>NC_050570.1:4702151-4719651 GCF_013265735.2 Oncorhynchus mykiss | reverse complement strand
ATGGGAGTTTATCAAAATTGGGTTTGTTTTCGAATTCTTTGTGTATCTGTGTAATCTGAGGGAAATGTGTGTCTCAAATATGGTCATACATTTGGCAGGAGGTTATGAAGTGCAAGCTCAGTTTCCACCTCATTTTGTGGGCAGTGTGCAGGTCTGCCTACGGCGGCCTTTCTCAATAGCAAGGCTATGCTCAATGAGTCTGTACATATTCAAAGCTTTCCTTAAGATTGGGTCAGCCACAGTGGCCAGGTATTCTGCCACTGTGTACTCTCTGTTTAGGGCCAAATAGCATTCTAGTTTGCTCAGTTTTTTTGTTGTTAATTCTTTCCAATGTGTCAAGTAATTATATTTTGGATTTCTCATGATTTGGTTGTGTCTAATTGTGTTGCTGTTCTGGCGCTCTGTGGGGTCTGTTTGTGTTTGTGAACAGAGCTCCAGGACCAGCTTGCTTAGGGGACTCTTCTCCAGGTTCATCTCTCTGTAGGTGATGGCTTTGTTATGGAAGGTTTGGGTTTAGGCTCCCTTTTAGGTGGTTGTAGAATTTAATTCCCTTCTTGCCTTGTCTCTCAGCTCATTCACAGCTTTGTGGAAGTTACCTGTGGTGCTGATGTTTAGGCCAAGGTTGGTATAGTATAGTGTTTAGATAGAGTGTGCAATTACCCTAATAATATATTCAAAATAGACCAATGAAACACACACCTGTCGTAGTAGAAATTATTAGTTAATATGGAGAAAAAACAAACATATTTCATCGACCAATTAAACGGCTGGGTGGAGGTGGGCGGGAAATAAATCAACCAGTAAGATCACAGTCTGCTTGGACCAAAAAACAGGAGACTGACCCCATGACGCCCCCAGTCCCAAATCCCCTGACCACTAGGACAGGCTACTCTGGATGCTCACCCAAAACCCCAGCTCACCCTGGGCACTCTCCCCAGGTCTTCCCCTTAGCCCAATCACAGCCTGCAGTCTCTGTCAAAGTGTAGGCCTTGAGATCTGGAGGTGACTAGAGGAGACATATGGTCTGGAGGTCTGGAGGTGACTAGAGGAGACATATGGTCTATAGGTCTGGAGGTGACTAGAGGAGACATATGGTCTGGAGGTGACTAGAGGAGACATATGGTCTATAGGTCTGGAGGTGACTAGAGGAGACATATGGTCTGGAGGTGACTAGAGGAGACATATGGTCTATAGGTCTGGAGGTGACTAGAGGAGACATATGGTCTGGAGGTCTGGAGGTGACTAGAGGAGACATATGGTCTGGAGGTGTATAGAGGAGTCATATGGTCTGGAGGTGACTAGTGGAGCCATATGGTCTGGAGGTGACTAGAGGAGACATATGGTCTGGAGGTGACTAGAAGAGACATATGGTCTGGAAGTCTGGAGGTGACTAGAGGAGACATATGGTCTGGAGGTGACTAGAGGAGCCATATGGTCTGGAGGTGACTAGTGGAGACATGTGGTCTGGAGGTGACTAGAGGAGACATGTTGTCTGGAGGTGACTAGAGGAGTCAAATGGTCTGGAGGTGACTAGAGGAGACATATGGTCTGGAGGTGACTAGAGGAGACATATGGTCTGGAGGTGACTAGAGGAGACATATGGTCTGGAGGTCTGGAGGTGACTAGAGGAGTCATATGGTCTGGAGGTGACTAGAGGAGACATATGGTCTATAGGTCTGGAGGTGACTAGAGGAGACATATGGTCTGGAGGTCTGGAGGTGACTAGAGGAGTCATATGGTCTGGAGGTCTGGAAGTGACTAGAGGAGACATACGGTCTGGAGGTCTGGAGGTGACTAGAGGAGTCATATGGTCTGGAGGTGACTAGAGGAGACATATGGTCTGGAGGTCTGGAGGTGACTAGAGGAGACATACGGTCTGGAGGTCTGGAGGTGACTAGAGGAGACATACGGTCTGGAGGTCTGGAGGTGACTAGAGGAGACATATGGTCTGGAGGCCTGGAGGTGACTAGAGGAGCCATATGGTCTGGAGGTCTGGAGGTGACTAGAGGAGACATATGGTCTGGAGGTGACTAGTGGAGACATATGGTCTGGAGGTGACTAGTGGAGACATATGGTCTGGAGGTGACTAGAGGAGACATATGGTCTGGAGGTCTGGAGGTGACTAGAGGAGACATATGGTCTGGAGGTGACTAGTGGAGACATATGGTCTGGAGGTGACTAGAGGAGACATATGGTCTGGAGGTCTGGAGGTGACTAGAGGAGACATACGGTCTGGAGGTCTGGAGGTGACTAGAGGAGACATACGGTCTGGAGGTCTGGAGGTGACTAGAGGAGACATATGGTCTGGAGGCCTGGAGGTGACTAGAGGAGCCATATGGTCTGGAGGTCTGGAGGTGACTAGAGGAGACATATGGTCTGGAGGTGACTAGAGGAGACATATGGTCTGGAGATGACTAGTGGAGACATATGGTCTGGAGGTGACTAGAGGAGTCATATGGTCTGGAGGTCTGGAGGTGACTAGAGGAGACATACGGTCTGGAGGTCTGGAGGTGACTAGAGGAGACATATGGTCTGGAGGCCTGGAGGTGACTAGAGGAGCCATATGGTCTGGAGGTCTGGAGGTGACTAGAGGAGACATATGGTCTGGAGGCCTGGAGGTGACTAGAGGAGCCATATGGTCTGGAGGTGACTAGAGGAGACATATGGTCTGGAGGTGACTAGTGGAGACATATGGTCTGGAGGTGACTAGTGGAGACATATGGTCTGGAGGTGACTAGAGGAGACATATGGTCTGGAGGTCTGGAGGTGACTAGAGGAGACATATGGTCTGGACGTGACTAGAGGAGACATATGGTCTAGTAGCTCTTCGGCTGCATCAGATTCACAACTGCCTGTGTCCATGCTAGCTGGGCTAACAACAAATGTAGAATTACTGATGCTAGCATTGGATGAGCTCGTGGAAGCAGAACAACGTGTCGTCGACAGGTGCAGGTGTAGTACTGCTGGGACCCACCTGACTTTAACCATTTATCCATTTGATTGAGTAAACGGAATGAACAGCAGTTATGTTTGGCTTCATACGGACCGTTAGAGGAATCCCCACTAGAGAGTGACGGTTAATGTGATTGGATGTTAATTATTTGACTAGGCTACCTGTATTTCACATTGTGTTGTTATTTCGCTGAACACTAGATGGTTTCATTTTATTTTTGGCAGTGAAACGAGGCTACTCAGGCAAGAAAAAAAACCTCACCCAAATGTATAGCCCCGTTGGAAAATATAAATGGACTGTTTGAAAATGTGAAGACGTGTTTTATTTTTTTGAAAAACATTTTTTTTTATAAAAAAATAAAAAAAATCACATTTTTATTTGGCGTAGCACCGACGGTATTGCACGTACCCCTGTTCATGTCCGTGTTCTAAAATGTTTATGTCCATGTTCTAGAATGTTCATGTCCGGTTTCTAGAATGTTCTAGAATGTTCATGTCTGGTTTCTAGAATGTTTATGTCCATGTTCTAGAATGTTCATGTCCGGTTTCTAGAATGTTCTAGAATGTTCATGTCTGGTTTCTAGAATGTTTATGTCCATGTTCTAGAATGTTCATGTCCGGTTTCTAGACTGTTCTAGAATGTTCATGTATGGTTTCTAGAATGTTCATGTCCGGTTTCTAGAATGTTCTAGAATGCCTCTGCCTGTGTATCTTTCATGGCCTTATATATTTTTTTAATCCTGCTGCTCAGCCACTTTACCCCTGATCGTATGCATTAAACTACCTCATCTATCACTGATATGGTTATTGATATTGTTCTTGTACATACCGAATATCATTTAATTATCTATTGCTGATATTGCTACTATGCAAGTAACCATTTGGCTGTACCGTTTACACCTTCCTTAGAGATCCATCCACTTAGCTAGATGTGGCTGGGGTTTATAGCATTCCTTTCACAATTTAGACAAGTGTGTCTGGGTAAGCGTCATCTAATATTTCTAAAATATTTTGTATCTGGACACTCTGTTTACCTGTAACCTTTCATTATTGTAGGCTGCCACTTCAACCACTTCTAGTCTTAACCTTTCCTAAACGACTCACTCTGTGTTGCACATGGCCTCGCGTGTGAACCCTTAAAGAGATGGGTGGGGCTAAGCCTTAAGAGGGTGTGAACCCTTAAAGAGATGGGTGGGGCTAAGGCTTAAGAGGGTGTGAACCCTTAAAGAGATGGGCGGGGCCAAGGCTTAAGAGGGTGTGAACCTGTAAAGAGATGGGCGGGGCCAAGGCTTAAGAGGGTGTGAACAATTCTGAAAAGGAGAGCTCTCCAGTAAGTACCAAAACATTCAAAGGCCATTTTCTCAAAATGTACGTTACAAGTTGATCAACTTTCAAAGCAGAATTCGTTTCCTATTGTTCCTCAAAAATGCAACGTAGGAAATACAATTTTCTAGCTCTGCTTTTCTTATTTTATCCAATGTAAAAAAAAAAAAATATTTCAAATGTTGGTACACAAGACAAAATCAAGGTGGTCAGTCACATACAGTGGGGAGAACAAGTATTTGAACAGGAGGGATTCTTAAAGAAAAACTAACAGGTCTGTGAGAGCCAGAATTCTTACTGGTTGGTAGGTGATCAAATACTTATGTCATGCAATACAATGCAAATGAATTACTTAAAAATCATACAATGTGATTTTCTGGATTTTTGTTTTAGATTCCGTCTCTCACAGTTGAAGTGTACCTATGATAAAACATTACAGACCTCTACATGCTTTGTAAGTAGGGAAAACCTGCAAAATCAGCAGTGTTTCAAATACTTGCTCTCCCCACTGTATGTAAAGAGCTACCTAGTCACTTTGCTCTGGGAGTCCTGTAACGCAACCCACTGATCTCAGGACTCCTAGAGCGAAGATGCTACCCAACAATACACTGATCTCAGGTCTCCCAGAGCGAAGATGCTACCCAACAACACACTGACATTCAGGGTGAGAAGGAATTTTGGGTGTGGAGAGGGCAGGTAATATCACATGACATTACACAGGCTCTTGCTAGTGGATTGGTTTATAGTTGGGCCAATGAAACAAGACTATGTGGACCCTTATGACATATTGAGTTAATAAGTTAATTGTGTTAGTTGTTTTAATGATCTGAATGCGTCCACTTTGTGTTTCTGCATATAATCCTGACAGCTGCCCTTCTCCTTGATGGGGTGTCTAGGGGACTGTAGAGGTTTAGGTTACTAACCCTTCCGTGTCTGCAAGGTGGAAGCTCAAGCAGTACAGTACTTATACCTATCCAGACCGTTTAGGTCAGCAAACATGAAAGGGTTAGGACCAAGGGGAAAGGGCTATGGAGCAAATTGGGACCGACTGCATGTGTAATGCTTCTACAACCTCTACTGGCTGTGGAGAGTTCTGGGCCAATACCTCTACTAGAATGTGACATCAGCCTTAATAAACAGAGTAGCAGGGCACCAGGCTAGGAACCTGTTTGTTATCCAGTTCTTTAACTACAGATCCTGTTTCCGAGGTGTTTCATCACCCTCCTATCCTCTCCTCTGTCTGACTGAGCTTCACGGAGAATATAGAGAGGAGAGGGGGAGAGAAGAAAGAGGGAGAGGCGGGAGAAAGGAGGAAGAGAGAGGGAAAGAGGAAGAGAGGAGGAAGAGAGAGGGAAAGAGGAGGAAGAGAGAGGGAAAGAGGAGGGAATGAGGAAGAAGAGAGGAGGAAGAAAGGAGGAAGAGGGGGAAAGAGGAGGAAGAGAGGAGGAAGAGAGGACACTATACTGTGTTGTTGGAGGGTGACTAGTCTGTAGAGACAGTATACTATACTGTGTTGTTGGAGGGTGACTAGTCTGTAGAGACAGTATACTATACTGTGTTGTTGGAGGGTGACTAGTCTGGCCAATGAGGATATAAAGCAGAGGAGGAAGCATGGATTAAATGGAGAATTACTCCCAACTACAATAGGCGTGCTAAACTGCTTTAACTGTTCATGGGAGAACCAATGGACAATGTCATGGCCTGTGAGGAAATCTATAGCTGGAGGAGGAAGAGGGAGAAGGAGGATGAGGAGGAGGAGGAAGGAGGAGGAGGGAGGAGAAGGAGGAGGAAAGAGGGCGAGGAGGAGGAGAAGAAGAAGGAGGAGGAGGAGGGAGGAGGTGGAGGAGGAGGAAAGAGGAGGATGAGGAGGAAGGGGCAGGAGGAGGCTGAGGAGGAAGGGGAAGGAGGAAGGAGGAGGGGGAAGGAGGAGGAGGAGGAAGGGAAAGGAGGAGACTAAGGAGGAGGAGGAAGGAGGAGGAAGAAGGGCATCTGTCAGATTCAGTGTAAACGGTCACCGCATACCTGAACACACATTCTGTATCACTACTGCACTAATGAGATAGAGGGGTCAGAGAGGAGATACAGACATGACAAGAGCACTGCCATGGACTGACTGACACCTAACTAACTAACTAACTAACACCAGGGTTCTGTTCGGCGTTCCCGTTTACTCTCCTGCGCTGCCAGAACCTCGCTGCTGTCTCGTCAAGAAAACAACAAACAAGTAAATAAACTAAGAAAATGAAGAAACAACGACAACACCTTGGATGCCACCGGGTGTATTTAAAAAAAACATCAACAACAAATAAACAAACCCTAGAATATAAAAAGGGACCGTGGTGGCACACCAGATTTCTACACAAAGCAGGATGTTCTCGATAACTAGCTTTATAGCGTTTTGTATTTAAGTCGACCAAGTATACCCTATTACCCTGCATGTTCCAGGAAGCTAACATCTATACTGTCGTTTTTCATATATTTAGAGATGTTTATACACTATACAAAGTTGGCACAAAAAAAACTAAACAACAAAAAGACATAAGTACATTAAATCAGATTGTACACATCACAATTTGTGTGTTGAAAGTTAGAGCAGTCCTGTTGATGAGGTGGGGTCTGGGAGAGATGGAGAGAAGAGGGAGAGGGCTAGTGTACCGTTCACACCCAGGAAGAAATTTGACCTTGAGGTCTAAATGTAAATGAACTTCACAACATGAAGGCAGAGAATGATAATAAACTATTTATCCACAGAGGTGAAGGCAGAGAATGATAATAAACTATTTATCCACAGAGGTGAAGGCAGAGAATGATAATAAACGATTTATCCACAGAGGTGAAGGCAGAGAATGATAATAAACGATTTATCCACAGAGGTGTGCATGTAGGTATAGGGGGCGGCGGGGGGGAGCTCTACATTTGAATTTTCCAGTCGGTTAAGATCAGTGGTATATTTATTTTGTTGACCTTGCTAGACAGATTGTAAATGGCCAGCATGTGTGTGTATATTTGTGTGTGTGTGTCCTTGCCAGTGTATCAGCTGTGAGGATCATGTCTGTGTCCTAGTCAACACTGAAAGCCGTCTGACAATGATAAGCTCTCTCCTGAACACACACACACACACACACACACACACACACACACACACACACACACACACACACACACACACGCACACACACACACACACAGAGCTGCCAGCTACTCAGGAACAGAACATATGGAGAACTAGGGAGGGGAGTGTTTTTTTGCAGACACCTGCAGGTCTGATGGCTGGCTCTGAAACAGAGTGTACTTCTCTGAGCGCACCGCACCAAAACAGCACGTCATTGTTGTGTTTTAGAGCCCAGGTTTGAGTCTCAAAATAGGACTGGGAAGCTAGGGGACACTGGGAGGTCACTGGGATTTGGTTGGACCTGGTGTTTGGCACCTCCAGTCTGGTGCCGGGAAACAGGCACACAGAAGGTCATCACATCGGTCTAACAATAACAAAATCTCTGGGGTTGTTATTCTGTTATTGGTGTAAATGTCCTGTTGCAGATAAACTCGTGTTTGTTTTGGAGAAGTAACCCAGTATGGTTTTGCGTAAGGTAGCAAAATCCCCAGAAATCCCTGTTGGAATATTTCCAGAATCAGGAAGGAATCAGGAGGAAATCTAGAATCCACCCAACCAGGATCTAGAATCTAAAGTTACCAGAATTGTGCAACCCTAGTCCCCCAATATATGTTTCGACATTGTTCAGGGGTAAAATCATTTTTTTTCTGTTTCTATAAATGTGCCTGGAACTAAAGGCATCTGTATACTTCCCAGCCGAAACATTTGGGGAAGAGTTAAATATATATAATGATGACATTTTGTGACGGTTTTGTTAGTTTTGGCCGGTAAGGAGGTTTTGGGCTGTTCGGACACACACCCAAAGTACTCGACCCTTCCTACGTGATTGGTCGACTGTTGGGATTCTTCAATAAAGTCTTTGTTGTCGTTCGAGACGAGACGAAGCGTTTTCATCCACATGTTTTCATTGAGAAATACTTCACCAAATATCTTAGTTAGATGTAAAAATACGCGACTAAGAGCTCTGCAAAAAAACGTCAAAATGAATGAAAGATTTCTTAAATTATTTTTGATTCGGGTCTCACTATTTCGAGGAAGTGTGTACTGGCTACGGCTTCTCAAAAGGGACAAACCGTACTAATGGCACTTACTTTTCTCGTTTTTTCAAGTGAAGGTATTATAAGGGAGTATAGAAGCACATCGGTCGGTTTTGTCTAGCCGCCACCTGAACTGAAACATGCTGATTGATGCCTTAACACGTCTAAAGTTATGTTGTTTGTTTGTTTTATCGCTATTGTTTGGTAGGTCGTTTTGGACTGATACCCAACTGAGCATTTTACTTAACGCATTGTCATTTATCGCCGATGAAGATTTAAACACATGTGCATTACAGTGTCTTGGAAATACAATGCCATTCAGGAGTCAAAGCTATTTTTATTTCATATCTAATGGCAACATTCCCATCTGTTTAAAAGTAAAATTGACAACATTATAATACTGGCAAAGGTTGTTTTCTTACAAAACATTTGAGTACTTTAGCAATGTCATCGTATTTCCAGGCACTATAGTGTAATTTAGAACTAAACAATTCGTCAGCCTCCGTCCAGAATGACTGGGGTTAATAACATTTTTCGGGGCACCACTATCGCGCCGCCGGTAGAGGGCGGCTTGAGAACGTTCATAACAACGGCACGACGCGACCGAGTGACGGAGGTGCAACCTATGAATAGGGTTGAGTGTTGATTTAAACAGACAGCGTGACATCATATTCTACAGTTAATACTCTATAACACCATGGTTTTACAGTAAACCCCCCCCCCCCCCATACAGCCAGTTAGCCTTTCTGTAGGAGCTGATAGGGGTGAGAGGGAATGCCAAGCTACCACTGCAGAGGGAGGGGACCGGCATTGAGGGACATATAGCCCTCTCTGAATGCACTACGGCAGAGGGAGGGAAGCGATGCGGGGGGAACAGCCATCTACCACGGCAGGGTGACGAGGAGGAGCATATAGCCCAATGGAAATAAAATTCTTAGAAAAGGTTTTCCCCACTCAAGTGTAGGTGATGGGTGGACTGGCAACCATGAGCGTTCTAGTCAAATTGCTGTGATCTGAGATGCTTTTGTCCCGTCTATATCTAATCTAACACACCACACTAAGTTAAATTATAGGCTGAGGTTGAGAAGCATTTGGGCTCCCGAGTGGCGCAGCGGTCTAAGGCACTGCATCTCAGTGCAAGAGGCGGCACTACAGTCCCTGGTTTGAATCCAGGCTGTATCACATCTGGCTGTGATTGGGTTAGGGTTAGGGCGGCGCACCATTGGCCCAGTGTCATCCGGGGCGACAAGGTAAAAATCTGTAGTTCTGCCCCCTGAACAAGGCAGTTAACCCCACTGTTCCCCTGAACAAGGCAGTTAACCCCACTGTTCCCCTGAACAAGGCAGTTAACCCACTGTTCCCCTGAACAAGGCAGTTAACCCCACTGTTCCCCTGAACAAGGCAGTTAACCCCACTGTTCCCCTGAACAAGGCAGTTAACCCACTGTTCCCCTGAACAAGGCAGTTAACCCACTGTTCCTCGGTAGGTCGTCATTGAAAATAATATTTAGTTTTTAACTGGCTTGCCTTGTTAAATAAAGGTTCAACAAAATGTTTCAGTGACTGTAGGCTGTTGTTGTTTTGGGTGGTGATATTACTGTCGGACTCGTCTGTTGTGACAGATGACAATCCCCAAATAATAAGGTACTTATATGAGCGTAAAAGCATCCGCTATTTGTTCATGTTTGTAATTGTGAAGATTTTTTTGTTTGTTTGTTACGTAGTGACATATTATTGAAGAGCTTGTTCTGGTCTGGGAAGTGTGTTGGGTATCTCTGTCTCTCGCTCCTCCAACCTCCCCTCCCGACTGTCACCTCCAACAACAAATAACAGCAGACATCAAGAGAGCCCTTGTTCAAGAAGGGCAGTTATAATCAGCGTCATCTGGAATATTATTGACGATTCCTCCGCCTGTTCAGGTGACGGAAAGGTTGAAACGTATTGCAGCGTACAGCAAACAAATAGCTCATCATTTTTCAACAACAATATGTACAGAAACAAACTTTTTTTTTCTCCTTTTTTTTTTCTTCTCAAAAAAAAAAACAGAGAGAAACAAAACCCTTAAACACAGGAACACCAAACACACACGTACTGTACACAAACACAGACCAACAGTCAAAATGGAAACCCCCAAAATATTATTACTTTGTTATTGTTTTTTTTTTTTATATATATTCAGTTAGATAGCATTCAGAATAATGCTTTCACTGCATATCTGATAGGGAGTAGTCACACCATGAGGGTTTTTACACCAGATGCCTAATAAAACAACTGAAGGGGTGAGCTTTAGGGGAGGTCGTCTGGCTGAGCACACCTTATCATCTACTGACTAGTCAAGGAACCTGACCCAGATTAAACCTAGCTTTAGGGGAGGTCGTCTGGCTGAGCACACCTTATCATCTACTGACTAGTCAAGGAACCTGACCCAGGAACCTGACCCAGATTAAACCTAGCTTTAGGGGAGGTTGTCTGGCTGAGCACACTTTATCATCTACTGACTAGTCAAGGAACCTGACCCAGGAACCTGACCCAGATTAAACCTAGCTTTAGGGGAGGTCGTCTGGCTGAGCACACCTTATCATCTACTGACTAGTCAAGGAACCTGACCCAGGAACCTGACCCAGATTAAACCTAGCTTTAGGGGAGGTCGTCTGGCTGAGCACACTTTATCATCTACTGACTAGTCAAGGAACCTGACCCAGGAACCTGACCCAGATTAAACCTAGCTTTAGGGGAGGTCGTCTGGCTGAGCACACTTTATCATCTACTGACTAGTCAAGGCACCTGACCCAGGAACCTGACCCAGATTAAACCTAGCTTTAGGGGAGGTCGTCTGGCTGAGCACACTTTATCATCTACTGACTAGTCAAGGAACCTGACCCAGGAACCTGACCCAGATTAAACCTAGCTTTAGGGGAGGTCGTCTGGCTGAGCACACTTTATCATCTACTGACTAGTCAAGGCACCTGACCCAGGAACCTGATCCAGATTAAACCTAGCTTTAGGGGAGGTCGTCTGGCTGAGCACACCTTATCATCTACTGACTAGTCAAGGAACCTGACCAAGGAACCTGACCCAGATTAAACCTAGCTTTAGGGGAGGTCGTCTGGCTGAGCACACTTTATCATCTACTGACTAGTCAAGGAACCTGACCCAGGAACCTGACCCAGATTAAAACTAGCTTTAGGGGAGGCCGTCTGGCTGAGCACACCTTATCATCTACTGACTAGTCAAGGAACCTGACCCAGGAACCTGACCCAGATTAAACCTAGCTTTAGGGGAGGCCGTCTGGCTGAGCACACCTTAACATCTACTGACCAGTCAAGGAACCTGACCCAGGAACCTGAACATAATATCTGTCCGGGAACCTGACCCAGATTAAACCTAGACATAATATATATCCTGGAACCTGACCTAGATTAAACCTAAACATAATATCTATCCGGGAACCTGACCCAGATTAAACCTAGACATAATATCTATCCTGGAACCTGACCCAGATTAAACCTAGACATAAAATCTATCCGGGAACCTGACCCACAATTAAACCTAGACATAGTATCTATCCAGGAACTTGACCCAGATTAAACCTAGACATAGTATCTATCCAGGAACCTGACCCAGATTAAACCTAGACATAGTATCTATCCGGGAACCTGACCTAGAGGATCCAATCTATATTTTGGTACCAGAGCATCAGTACCTGAACAAGGATTCAGAGAACTAAACACACAGGAAGAATTGTCCTCTACAGGCACTAAGTAAACGTACCTTCAACAACGTAGACTACAATATAGTGAAGTACCCTTAAAGTACAGTACACAACATTTCATCTCAATATGTCAACGGTACGCTCGGCACCTTTCCAATACACTGACGCATCGCCCCCCACAACCCTTTAAATTTGTCAGGAGGAGCGATGTCAAACAATAAGATGGACACCGAGGGATGGAGGAACCGGGGAAATGACAAGGACAAACAACCCGGGTCAGACCAAGAACAATAATTAGCTAATCCTTTGGCAAACTGCTCTGACCTCTTATGCCAATAAAGCTTTCAGTTATTTGCATTAGGGAAAAAGAGGGGAGAGAGAGAGGGGGGGTGGGGGGGGGGGGGGGGGGGGGCAGTAGGGGAGAAGAGGGAAGCGGAGGGAGGAAGAAGCAAGGGAGGGCACGGTTGTGACTATTATGAAGTTGGGCTTGGTCCCATGAATAAACATGTCAGAGTATGGATGGTCTATGTTCCAAATGGAACCCTATTCCCTATATAGTGCACAACTCTCTGGTCAAAAGTAATGCACTATATAGGGAACAGGGTACTCTTTGGGATGCAAGCAGTATAAATGCAGTGTGTAGGGAGATATGGTCCCTGTTTCTGTCTGAGATAACAGCTAATGTCCCTGTCCCTGTCATTGTTTCTGTCTGAGATAACAGTTACTGTCCCTGTCACTGTTTCTGTCAGAGATAACATCTACTGTCTCTGTCTCTGTTTCTGTCTGAGATAACAGCTACTGTCATTGTCACTGTTTCTGTCAGAGATAACATCTACTGTCCCTGTCTCTGTTTCTGTCTGAGATAACAGCTACTGTCATTGTCACTGTTTCTGTCAGAGATAACATCTACTGTCCCTGTCTCTGTTTCTGTCTGAGATAACAGTTACTGTCCCTGTCACTGTTTCTGTCAGAGATAACATCTACTGTCTCTGTCTCTGTTTCTGTCTGAGATAACAGCTACTGTCATTGTCACTGTTTCTGTCAGAGATAACATCTACTGTCCCTGTCTCTGTTTCTGTCAGAGATAACAGTTACTGTCCCTGTCTCTGTTTCTGTCAGAGATAACATCTACTGTCTCTGTCTCTGTTTCTGTCTGAGATAACAGCTACTGTCATTGTCACTGTTTCTGTCAGAGATAACATCTACTGTCCCTGTCTCTGTTTCTGTCAGAGATAACATCTACTGTCCCTGTCTCTGTTTCTGTCTGAGATAACAGTTACTGTCCCTGTCACTGTTTCTGTCAGAGATAACATCTACTGTCCCTGTCTCTGTTTCTGTCAGAGATAACAGTTACTGTCCCTGTCACTGTTTCTGTCAGAGATAACATCTACTGTCCCTGTCTCTGTTTCTGTCTGAGATAACATCTACTGTCCCTGTCTCTGTTTCTGTCTGAGATAACAGCTACTGTCCATGTCTCTGTCAGAGATAACATCTACTGTCCCTGTCTCTGTTTCTGTCTGAGATAACAGTTACTGTCCCTGTCATTGTTTCTGTCTGAGATAACAGCTACTGTCATTGTTTCTGTCTGAGATAACAGCTACTGTCCCTGTTTCTCTCTGAGACAACAGCTACTGTCACTGTCTCTGTTTCTGTCAGAGATAACAGTTACTGTCCCTGTCACTGTTTCTGTCAGAGATAACATCTACTGTCCCTGTCTCTGTTTCTGTCTGAGATAACAGTTACTGTCCCTGTCACTGTTTCTGTCAGAGATAACATCTACTGTCCCTGTCTCTGTTTCTGTCAGAGATAACAGTTACTGTCCCTGTCACTGTTTCTGTCAGAGATAACATCTACTGTCCCTGTCTCTGTTTCTGTCTGAGATAACATCTACTGTCCCTGTCTCTGTTTCTGTCTGAGATAACAGCTACTGTCCATGTCTCTGTCAGAGATAACATCTACTGTCCCTGTCTCTGTTTCTGTCTGAGATAACAGTTACTGTCCCTGTCATTGTTTCTGTCTGAGATAACAGCTACTGTCATTGTTTCTGTCTGAGATAACAGCTACTGTCCCTGTTTCTCTCTGAGACAACAGCTACTGTCCCTGTCTCTGTTTCTGTCTGAGATAACAGCTACTGTCCCTGTTTCTGTCTGAGATAACAGCTACTGTCCCTGTCTCTGTTTCTGTCTGAGATAACAACTATTGTCCCTGTCTCTGTTTCTGTCCCTGTCAGAGATAACAGCTACTGTCCATGTCTCTGTCAGAGATAACAGCTACTGTCCCTGTCTCTGTTTCTGTCTGAGATAACAGCTACTGTCACTGTCTCTGTTTCTGTCTGAGATAACAGCTACTGTCCCTGTCTCTGTTTCTGTCTGAGATAACAACTATTGTCCCTGTCTCTGTTTCTGTCCCTGTCAGAGATAACAGCTACTGTCACTGTCTCTGTTTCTGTCCCTGTCAGAGATAACAGCTACTGTCTCTGTCCCTGTCAGAGATAACAGCTACTGTCCCTGTTTCTGTCTGAGATAACAGCTACTGTCCCTGTCTCTGTTTCTGTCTGAGATAACAACTATTGTCCCTGTCTCTGTTTCTGTCCCTGTCAGAGATAACAGCTACTGTCTCTGTCCCTGTCAGAGATAACAGCTACTGTCCCTGTCATTGTTTCTGTCTGAGATAACAGCTACTGTCACTGTTTCTGTCTGAGATAACAGCTACTGTCACTGTCACTGTTTCTGTCAGAGATAACAGCTACTGTCTCTGTCCCTGTCAGAGATAACAGCTACTGTCCCTGTCATTGTTTCTGTCTGAGATAACAGCTACTATCTCTGTCCCTGTCAGAGATAACAGCTACTGTCTCTGTACCTGTCAGAGATAACAGCTACTGTCCCTGTCTCTGTTTCTGTCTGAGATAACAACTATTGTCACTGTCTCTGTTTCTGTCAGAGATAACAGCTACTGTCCCTGTCTTTGTTTCTGTCTGAGATAACAGTTACTGTCACTGTCTCTGTTTCTGTCAGAGATAACAGCTACTGTCCATGTCTCTGTCAGAGATAACAGCTACTGTCATTGTCTCTGTTTCTGTCAGAGATAACAGCTACTGTCACTGTCTCTGTTTCTGTCAGAGATAACAGCTACTGTCCATGTCTCTGTCAGAGATAACAGCTACTGTCCCTGTCCCTGTCTCTGTTTCTGTCTGAGATAACAGCTACTGTCTCTGTCCCTGTCAGAGATAACAGCTACTGTCCCTGTTTCTGTCTGAGATAACAGCTACTGTCCCTGTCACTGTTTCTGTCTGAGATAACAACTACTGTCCCTGTCTCTGTTTCTGTCTGAGATAACAACTACTGTCTCTGTCTCTGTTTCTGTCTGAGATAACAGCTACTGTCACTGTCTCTGTTTCTGTCTGAGATAACAGCTACTGTCACTGTCTCTGTTTCTGTCTGAGATAACAGCTACTGTCCCTGTCTCTGTTTCTGTCTGAGATAACAGCTACTGTCACTGTCTCTGTTTCTGTCTGAGATAACAGCTACTGTCACTGTCTCTGTTTCTGTCTGAGATAACAGCTACTGTCCCTGTCTCTGTTTCTGTCTGAGATAACAGCTACTGTCCCTGTCTCTGTTTCTGTCTGAGATAACAGCTACTGTCCCTGTCACTGTTTCTGTCTGAGATAACAGCTATTGTCCCTGTTTCTGCCTGAGATAACAGCTACTGTCCCTGTCTCTGTTTCTGTTTCTGTCTGAGATAACAGCAACTTGTCTCTGGCAGGTTTGTTGTTCTCAGTCATGTGATCTGTCTCTGGCAGGTTTGTTGTTCTCAGTTATGTGATCTGTCTCTGGCAGGTTTGTTGTTCTCAGTCATGTGATCTGTCTCTGGTAGGTTTGTTGTTCTCAGTCATGTGACCTCTCTCTGGCAGGTTTGTTGTTCTCAGTCATGTGATCTGTCTCTGGCAGATTTGTTGTTCTCAGTCATGTGATCTGGCTCTGGTAGGTTTGTTGTTCTCAGTCATGTGATCTGTCTCTGGCAGGTTTGTTGTTCTCAGTCATGTGATCTGTCTCTGGCAGGTTTGTTGTTCTCAGTCATGTGACCTGCCTCTGGCAGGTTTGTTGTTCCCAGTCATGTGACCTCTCTCTGGCAGGTTTGTTGTTCTCAGTCATGTGACCTCTCTCTGGCAGGTTTGTTGTTCTCAGTCATGTGACCTGCCTCTGGCAGGTTTGTTGTTCCCAGTCATGTGATCTGTCTCTGATAGGTGCCAGCTGACCAACTCTATCTGCCTAACCTTCCCTTCAACCTATCAGACCTCCAGTGTAGCCCCTCACCCTACCCCCTGCTCCCTACACCCTGCTCCCTACCCCTTGCTCCCTACACCCTGCTCCCTACACCCTACTCCCTGACTCCTAGTCCCCTTCCTCCTGCTCCCTAACCCCTACTCCCTGACTCCTAGCCCCCTACACCCTGCTCCCTACACCCTACTCCCTGACTCCTAGTCCCCTTCCTCCTGCTTCCTAACCCCTACTCCCTGACTCCTAGCCCCCTGCTCCCTAACCCCTACTCCCTGACTCCTAGCCCCCTAGCCTACACGGCTCATTATGTTTAGCTGAATCCTCCCTGAATCCTGTGACCGCAGGGCCAGGGGGGTGGAGGAGGGCTGAGGAGAGAGAAAGGGAGAGGGAGGCTGTTATGAGAGTTGTGGAAGGCTGGGGAGAGGAACTTGGAGAGGGATGAGAGGGCTGTGGAGAAGGGAGAGAGGAGAGGGGGGAGAGGAGAGAGGAGGGCTGTGGAGAGGGGAGAGGAGAGAGGAAAGGGTGGAGAGGAGAGGAGAGAGGACAAGACAGAGTGAAGAGAGTCTGTTCTGCTCCTCCCTGACAGTTGAATGGGAGCGTAACGTGCTGTGACACCCCAGGCACTAGGCTGTCAAAACAGGGTTCCTCTGTTCCTCCGTTGGATGATTGTTCTGAAGGGGACTGGAGTGGCCCAGCATGTTACAGCACACTGACTAACGACTCACGCAAGAGAGAGAGAGAGAGAGGGGAGAGAGAGAGAGAGACAGAGAGAGAGAGAGACAGAGAGAGAGAGAGAGAGAGAGAGACAGAGAGAGAGAGAGAGAGAGAGAGAGAGTTTTTTGCTTTGGCAATGTAAACACATTTCCCCATGCCAATAAAGCCCCTTTGTACTGAGAGAGAGGAGAAGGGGGAGGGAGGGAGAGGGGGAGAGAGAGAGAGAGAGACAGAGAGAGACAGAGAGAGAGAGACAGAGGAGAGAGAGAGAGAGGAGAGGAGAGGAGAGAGAGTTTTTTGCTTTGGCAATGTAAACACATTTCCCCATGCCAATAAAGCCCCTTTGTACTGAGAGAGAGGAGAAGGGGGAGGGA